>NW_020455316.1:5118252-5158167 GCF_003342845.1 Nothoprocta perdicaria
CTCTTCTATTTTTTTTGTTAATAAGAGTTTGATGAAGGCTAATGAAGACAGACATACATGATGATTAAGCTGAAGTTACATCAAGCTGCTTATTTATAGACCTTTTCCTTTTTTGTGTGTGTATTCATAATGCTGTTAGCAAGAAGAAAAGATCAAAGGGCAAATAATAGCTTTTAGTTAAGTGGCAGCTGGCAGGGTGTGGGAAGTAAAGGGGAGGACAGGGGAGAGAGGATAGGAAGAAAACCTTTCATCACTTGGGACTGACCATGGGATGATGGTGGAGTCTCCTGGGCTCCTTTCTGCTACCTGGATCCCTCAGAAGTTGGAGAGATGTTTCCAAGTCTTGGCGAAGAGCCAGGGAGACTCTCACTGAGTCTTCAGGAACTCCTGCAAAGACACTAATATTCATTTCTAGGTGACTTTAGCTGTAGGACTGGGTAAAGTGTACACTACCGCAGTAATTTGTCTAGTTGGTTTGAACTGAAGTTTTTCTAATTTGCTGTCACTGTTGGTGTTGGTGGTGTTGCTCATAGTCTTCTTGTTCCAGACATGTCCTGGACCCTTTTGTACTCTTTGGAGATTAGCAGGTTCTTTGCATAGTTCAACTATCTATTTCCCCAAGCACCGAAAGGTATTTTCTTGGGTTTCAGACAGTGCTCATTGTATTTTACCCTCTACAGCAGAAACTCATTTAAAGTTCATGAGCTTGTGCTAACAGTACTGCTAACTAAGCCTAACTTATGCTTACTGATAAGGCGGCTGTTATAGGTTAGCCACTAGGTTTCATTTTTTATTTCATATTCATAAAGCAATTTCTATTTTGTTTTTGCAGGCTTTGTCTACATATGTAATGTGTAAAAGTTTTCAGAGCTAATCAAAATACTTTCACTGCATCATTCTTCTCTTACTTCATTGGGTGGTAGTTAAGTCTGAGGAGGCATCACTGTGGCCTAAATGGATCAATACATGTGAGGAACCTCAGTGGTCAGAAGTTAATTTTTTTCCCCTTATTCATCTGCTTAAGAGCCTTTAAAGGAAGAAAGTATATTTCTTCCTATACTAGGAATCTGTTTCCTATCAAATGGTGAAAGTCCACTGGATTAAGTTCTATTTGTGACATATTCAGAGGGAGGTGGAAAATTCTACCACTCTTAAAGATATCACAGCGAGTTTTAAGATTAGAGATGAAAGAAGTCTTCCCTCAGCTGCAGACTCCCATGACCTGTACTTTTTCCCCCACCTCTTGCCCCTCTCCAGGAAATCAGTGTTAAATACCTTTGGAAATGGAAACTTCACTAATTTGATCTTTCCTTCTGCTGACAGATGACTCTGGATAGCACTTTTCCCCAGCAGGGAGTTAAGCAGCAGCTGAATGGATTCTTTCTCTGCATGTGGATATGTGGAAAGGGATTTGCAGCCTGCTCAGGAGTGCAACAGAAATGGAAAAAAGCTTCCAGCACCACCTGCACATCCCCAGCGTGGATATCCTTGATTCCATAGCTACTTTTCCTCTTCCTGCAGAGCTCCTGATCTCTGAGAATGTGTTTCTCACTCTTTTTGAGAAGGAATTTCTTCAGCCGATGGAATTCCTAGCATGATAGGCAGTTTTCTCCCCCTCTGTCCCCCCCTTCCACTCTTCAGATGACATGAAGTAAGAAGCTCGTATCTTTAATATTTTCAGATCCTTGAAGGCAAAATCATTAGAAATCAGAAATTTTTAAGAAGCAAGGCTGCCACTGCCCTCAGCTGAGGCAGAGGATCTACTGATGCCAAGAGGCTGTTTGAGCAACAGCTGAAAAGAAGTCCCACAGCACTGATAATCAAACATTGCAAGTGATCAAGTATCCTCTGTATTATTGGAGCATTTTAGTAGATTGTTAGAAAGTTAGGAGGGAAGCAGTATTTATATTGCCAGTAGCTGAAAAGTGTTGGACTACAGTGGTGAGGTTTGTGGGCTATTATGGGATTTTGTGGATTTCCTTTAAATTGGTCCAGCTGCAACAAAGTAAGTTTAGATTAATAAAATAAATATTATTTGGAATGACCTACACTGCCTTCCAATAATTCTGACTGGTAAGGGCTAGCACAACAGAAAACAATAGAAGCCCATAAAAAGTAAAAAATAGAAAATATCTGCAGATTTCTGTTGGCCATTCAGATTCTCAGTTCATGAATTCTCAATAGTTAATGTCTTGTCAATGCTCTTTTTTGGCAGGTGGGGAGGAAATGAGGTAGAGGAACTGACATTTTCTTTTAAAGCTACTTAACTTTGTACTTTGAGTGATGAAATTTAGGTCTGTTCCAGTGATGTGTTTATGGGTAAGTATGTTACTTAAAGATGCAAGTGATAAAGTAAATGAAATACTTTCATTCACTCAATTGTATTGCTATTAGCTTCACAAATATTCCCATTCAAATGTCTTTTTTCCCCCCTCTCTGCTGGTGCTGATCCAAATGGTCTCTCCCCTTTGTACAAAAACATGAAGTTTCTTTGTGTACAGTAGTTTACTCAGTCTCCCAGGCCCACAGTCAACAGACACAGAGCAGATCAAATTATCATTCATATAAAATAGAGCTTCACTTGTTTGTTTATTTGTTGTTTGCTTTTAATTAAAATACAGATATAAGCTTTGCATATATCATTTGTGGAAATCTTGCTGTGTTTAATTAAAGAAAAAATGGTGAAAAATAGATCTATTTTGTATAAGTTAAGATACATAACTATAGCTTATCATAAAGAGAGAATAGATCRAAATGTATTTAAGTATTCTTCAAATCTGGCCTTCCATGATGAATTGAAATAGGGCTCATTGTTTATGGAAGAGCATGGTGGCTAGGGCTTTCCAAACCATGTGTGAACGGGATTTTTGAAGCCTGAGGAGTAGCAAAACCTCTCCTTGGAGTATCTATATAGAGGTCTAGCATATGTGCTCTAGCTTCTCTTTCCAGAGTGCTAGAGAGGATAGATGTTTATGGCCAACCACAGCCAATTTTGCAAGATAACTTGTGTGCTGGCACCTTTCTACACTGTCCTGAATCATCCTAACAAAAAGAGGCATTCTAGAAATAAATATATTTATTCTGCATATCACTAAGGGCTTGAGTAATGGGAAGACTCTCAGGGATTTCAGTGGGAGTTGATATTAGGTATAAGTCAAGAAGCTTTAGTAAGACTAATTAGATGGTGGCTCTCAGAAACTGCTTATCTTTGCTATTTTAATATAAAGTGAAAGTACTGTACGGCACTTGAAGGAGAAAGTGCTCAAAGGTTTCCAGATTTCGAGTGATTATATTTTGGAATATACTTGGAAATGATCTTTGGGCATCCCTGGAGTCTAAAGCAGGCCACAGCTTGAAATTTTGGTTGCATCTAATTAGTTTTGTTGATTATTTCTGACCTACGACCTATTCTTTTCCTATTAGGTATTAGCCATGCATAAACGATTAAAATGAGGAGACAGTAAACACACCTGGATGGCTAGAGGCTGTTCAGAGCAGATCCAAATCCCTCAAACTGTGCTACCACATTCCAGTAAAATCTGCTTAGCTGAGGACATTGTGGGTTTTGTCATATTAGATTTCTCAAAGCTTTATTTGTCTTTTTTGCATAAGAACAAGAGCTGGTGTAAGCCTTCTGAGAAATATCCTTAGAAGTCTCAGTTTTAAGTATGGAAAAAAAAAGATAATTTTAAAAGAAAAGAAAAACATTCTTATTTGTCTCAGGGTATTGTCCTTCAAGGAAAAATGCCAGCAAATATGATTCTCATTTAATTTCTTTTTTCTTTTTTTCTAATTTGAAGCCTCAGCTGTGAGGTTTTGTTATATATTTATTTACAAATATTTTGTGATTCATTCAGTTAACATTTTGTGGAAAGACAGATGTAGACTGAAATCAAAAAGATGCTCTATCTAGAAAAACGATTCTAACAAAAATACAAATATGCCTGAACTGAAAACCTTAGTTAGTTGAAATAGAGGCAGATATACCCAAAATACATTTAACAGGAAATTGGTGAAAAAAGGTAGAAAGTGCAAAGATTCCAGTTAGATACTTTGAAAATCAATAATTCACTATTTCACATAGAAATAACATTTCATTTTGGAATTTACCATGCTTTATAACATCTGAAAGAATCTTGAATTTTATTTTAGTCCGATAAAATATGTTGTTCAAGCTAGAATTATTCTTTTACTGTTTGGTCATCTAAGTATTCTTGTATGAATTCTTCAGAAGCATCTCTTGATTATCTAGTCACTCTGGCAAAATGCAATTTGTATTTTGTAATTATAAGCTGTCCCATCACTGGAACAAGGGAAAGGTAACTGTGACAAACATCTGGCCAGATGAGGCTCCATCAAAGCTCTGACTTAGGTGTTGACCTACTCATCTCTGCCCATGATACTGCGCTGAAGGCATGTGTGGAGAAGGGGCAGCCAGGGTCTCGGTGGTGGCTGAGGACTAGTGTCACAACACAGCCCTTGCTCAGAAGGGCTCGACCAAGCGAAGGTTTTTAATGCTGAGCTGTGGCATTTGGGAACACCGAGGAACATCTGCATTTTCAATTTCCAAAGCCACTAGCTCCTGTTAAGTGAGGGGGGCAGCAAGATGGGCCGCACTTGCCCTGCCCTCCTGCATAGTTCAGCAGCAGCACACATGCATGGCTCCCTCTCTCCCTCCACTACCATTAACTTAATTGCCATGGTGAAACAGCATAGTACACAAGCAGCTGCACGTTTCACACTTGTTAGTCATAATGTTCCTTCTGTAGCAGCCCTGCAGGAATGTGAGTATCAAAGACAAGAGTACTGCAGAGTCTCTCCACGCAGTGTACGTAAACAAGGCGAGCAGCCAAAACTTAACTTCTGCTTGAGTTCCCTTTAATTTTAACATAAACCAAAGCCCCAGGCTCCACTGCTCCATTGCTTGTTTCTTTGTTTTCTCCCCACAAGAGTCTCTGCCACCCCAAAGCATTCTTCAAGCTCACATAGGGGCAAAGCTCTTAGGTGCTGTGAACCACTGCTCAAGCTCTGTCTTCAGCTCTTAGCAGGATCCAGCAGAATTCTGGCATCTCTCCAAACTGATTTGAAGACTTAATGTTATGCTATCAGAAGATAAAAAAAAAGTGACAAAAAGGCAATCTTAAGATTGCTTAAGACTGATTTTCTCTGTGTTTTTTGCATTGGGGATCCCTGAGCACAGAAGCAGGAGCAAAGTTGTCTCTCTGATATCTCTTCTACCTTTGGCAAGCTATGGTCCCATCCCTGGTGATCTCTGTCCAGAAAATGCAAACACACAAGCATGTAGGCACACTTGCAGTAGCCTGCACTGCTCAGGGTAGTGGTTGTAAAGAGGAGAAAAAAACGAGGGATGAAAGACAGCTACTAAAATTCCTACTGAGGAACAGGACACACTGGGCAATCACAGAATTCAGGAGCATAACCTGGAGTGTGCTGCAGGTGTCCCTGCTGGAGCAGGGGGGTTGGATGAGATGATCTCTAGAGGTCCCTTCCAACCTCAGCCATTCTGTGATTCTGTGATTCCATGATCATTTACTTGCTTCGGTTCTTTCTATTAAAAAAGGCAAAAAAAAAAAAAAAAAAAGTGTTGGTTTTCATTTGCCCCTTCCAACTCCCTTGCCTATGACACCAGACTAAGCCATATGCTTGAGTGCATTGATGATTTTTTTTTCCATTCCAAAACACTTTTTTTTCTCAGAAGTAACAAAGTAGCAAATTTCTAACTTAATTTTCTAACTTAGTTCTCTTAAGTCTCCCCATTTCAAAGACACCACTGGAATCACAAGCTGTCAGACATATTATATAGACAAATGTATTCTTTGCTGCAGGAGCTTTATTTTTCCCCTTCAGCATGCCTTTATCGTTTATTTTTCCAGATTCATTGTGTAGGGATGATTGTCAGAATGTGCTGACTAACAGCAATACCTAATGGATGCACCGTGTATGCCAGCAGTTTTTAAATTTGAAATGATTTCCAGCTGTCTTTTCTGGAATATGAACAGTACCTGCTTTTCTTCTCTATATGCTGTATTTCAGACTCTTCCCTGAGCAGCCCAAATGCACTCCTTAAGAAAATGGATGGACAGTAAATCTTCAAATTCACTTTTACATGGCTCAGTTAATAAAAGCTTTATATAATTGCTTAGAAATTATTTTCCTAGAATGAATATGAATTTTGAAGAAAATGACTCTGTCCAAAGACCACTTGTCTTTCAGTTCAAAGGTCTTATTGAGTCCAGTTACATGATGTGGGGCCAAGAACCTCTTAATATGTTGGCTGTTGACTAACACATTTAAAAAAAGAAAAAAAAAACTTTTAAATGATCCAAGAATCTAGTCATATCAACAGAATAGTGATCTGAATCTGAGCATTTTTTTTCCAAGAAGAAATTCCAGATCAAAAGAAACTCAACTTTCTCAGCATGACAAGCCAAGTGAAAAAATGCTTCAAAAATCAGGTATCTTTTGGTTGCTTTCTAAAGTGAATGAACAACAATAACGAAAACATCTAGCAAGCAAATACTTCTCCAACAATCCTTTAATATGGTAGACTTTGTCTTCTTTGTCTGTAAACGGAGTGCAGCTTCTTTGGGTGATTTATAGCTAAATTAGCAGGGGAGAATACTGATTGTCCTGTAATGCCGTACGTAGAGGCCAGAGGGAAAGCTGGGGCTTCAGTGTGTTCTACAAAGGCGTAAGTGGATTCATGCTGAAATTAAGTAATTATTCAACCTCTGTAGCCCATCAGTTGAGTTAAATAAGCATGTCATCACTTTCCTTGGTTTTTCTTCCTCGATATTTCTTAAAGATTTTATAACTGCAAACAGTCTCTAATATTTATACATAACCACAAATTACCCAGGAACATTCTATGGGTTTTTTTTTCTGAAAGTCTTGCTGGTGTCATGTGTCTACCCTGCAGCCAAGATGATGATTGTAACAAGGGAATCAGCGAAGAGGTAGTCACGGCAAGATGGACTTCCGTGTGGGCAGCTCCTCTGAATATGTACTTAGGTCTTCAGCAGTTCTGTATAAAATTCTGAACTAGTTTAGGAAGATAGAATAGGAAGTGTTTCTGGTAATGTCTATTAGATTCTTATCTTCCAAAGCTTGCCAAGTGTTTCAGATTTTATATGAGGATAGATATGGAGGTTTTATTTACACAAGAGGTTGTAAAATCTAATGCACTACAATGGAAGCTGGATCCAATATCTGTCTACTCTAGGGAGTTTAATTAATGAAGCGAAAGCCCTAACACGTTACTCCTAGTACATCATTTAGTGTTTGCAGCCTTCACTACTTTCACACAGCATATAACTTTCTAAACAAATAACTGTCTGTACACAAATTGGAGAGAAGGCAGCACTTTTCCAGACTTGGGAGAAACGAAAGGAGGGCTTAGGAAGTTAACAGAAACAAATCTAAGTTTTACAAGGATGTGAGAGAAGGAAAAAATATTGCCACTGTGCTTCCTGAGCTGTAGAAAAAGAACAGGGGAGAGTACTGTAACTGGGCAGGTATTCAGTTTGGCATATCAGATGGTACCTACATTAGGTGTCAATGAGGTCTATGAGACTTCAAACTACTTGCTTTGTTTCCCAGTTGAGGATGTTCATGTAAATGAGAGGGGAGCCTTGCTCCTTCTGGAACATTCAAAGGTTAGAAAGATGTTCAGGGAGTGAGCCCTACCTGTGGTGAACCTTTCACTTTTTTCTCACCACTTTAACTTGGGTGCCAAACACTCTGCTATTTGTTTAGAGTTCCTTGTCCTTACTGTTTTTAATATTGCTACCTTGTAAGGATGTAGATGTTCACATACTGGGTCGGATGAAGTCCATGAAAGTTACCTTTCTGTCCCCAGCAGAGTTGCTGACCCAGCAGAAGCACAGGATGGACCAGAAACTCCTACATGGATAGATGAGGAAACAAACTGCTTCTTTCCCACTTTGAGAATCTCATACATTATTTTTATCCTGCAAGAGTATATGCTTCTATCATCCTTAAATGGTCTCCTCATTATTGCTGTGTATGTAAAACACTGGATAGTTAAAGAATATAAATTTTATTTCAAACAAAAAGTCTCCAGTTCCTAGTTCAACAATGCTTATAGTCTTGACCCGGCCCATCTCATGAAGATGGGCTCCAGGTTTACTGATACAACATGTCAACAGTTTATTTCGAGAAAAAAATTGACCTGCTTGGCAGTGCGGTACAGCTATATAGCTGTAACTGAATAAAAGACATGCAGGACAATATCAAAACTGGCATTTTTATTATTTGCATTGAATTTGTAAATTATGTCACCTTTTATTTTGCTCTCCTAAATGCATATGTGAAGAAAAGTAATAACTCAATTAGTAGTCTCCTACAGCAATGTAAATGGATCTCTTTGTTCATAACTATTGCAGGAGATCCATCCCTTCTTCAGCAAAGTAGGACTGTTCTTGACTAGTAAACAAATATTGTGATGAAATGAGCACCTCTGTGCCAGAAGGTTTTGTCTGCCACAGCCCATCTATCTGTCACACACATCATCCTGTATTCTAGATTATTTTCTGAAAGGGGGAAGACAGACCCATCTTTTACCCTTATCCTACTTCTTCCAAATGTCCTATTTTGATTTAAACCTCTCTGTGTTCTGTATGAAATTAATCAGCACTAGATCACACTGGAACAATGGCTGGCTTGGCTCAGGTCAGCACCTTCAGAAATCTTGGCTTCAAAGATCCTTCCTTCTTATCTAATTACCTGCAGCTAGATTAGTAGTGCACAAGGGATGTTACTGCTCCACTCTCATCCTCCGCTGTTCAGTGTAGGAAATGCATGATTTCTTTACTGAATGGATGCAACTTGTGAAACAGATGGACAGTATATGATCTTAGYAGTATAACTAACTGAATGTTTAAGCTAGTCTTTAAATTAACTGTGGAGGGACTTTATTTAAAACAAGAATGCTCTAACACTCAAAATGTGATGATTTTGCTATGTCAGGAACTTGTATTAACGGATATATTCCACTGCTACCTGTAACAGAATGGGTTGGGAATATTGAGAACTACTGTTCCTTTAAAACACCTATTACATATCCTCTTAAGAGATGCATGCTTTCTCCAAAGTATACTTTAGAGCACCTTTGAGAGATTTTTCAAGACTATAGCCTGTATTCTCTTCACTTGGGAAACACATAATAGCTGCATTTTCCTGCAGCTATCTCCAGAATTCTCTGCTAGAAGCTAGGAATTATTTTAACTTCTACCCCTGAGGACAGCTGTCTGTGTGCTGTAAAGATACTTAAATAAAAAATACCTAGGGAGCCAATATGGCATGAAGTAAAGGAAAAAATGACTGAGATTTGGTCCATAGTAAGGATGCACTTCCTGTCCTGAAGAGTTAATGGTAAAGACTGTGTCTAACCAGAAAAAAAATAGGTATAAAGCACACAAAATTGACTAAGAATCCATTTACAATACAAAACTTCTTGCCATGTGGTTAAATACATTTAGCACATTCTAATATTTTAAGACTTGGAGTCCACAAGGGGAACAAAGAGGCTCCCTTTGTTCTCTAATCGCCAAGGGACTGCTCCCTTCTGCTACCATATTTGTGATGATTTCAGAAAAGGAAAAAATAAATCAGTAAGCATTTCTCAAGTATTAGCAATACCAAAATAATAAAAAAAGAATGTTCAAAAGCATAATGGCTTGCACATTTATGCTTCCGACTTTTGCAGAAAGTGCTCTGGTGAGAGAAGCTATATAAGGGCATGATTAGAAAGGTCTTCATTGACAGAAACATCCCGCTCTACAGAGATGTAGAGTGAGCAGCATGCTGGATGAAATTTCCCTGAAAAATAACTATTTGCTTTCTATTTCATGTGATCTAGTCAATTGAAAGCTATATATAAACATTAACTATGACTGCTGCTCATGCTGACCTATGTCTTACAGGCTTTATATTTTCACTGCTTTTTTATATTTTCAATGCTTTCTAAAGCAGTTCAGGGTATTACTTGCCATAAAACAAATCATAACAGAAGAAAACAGAACAAAAAATGAATCTCCAGAAAATGCCACACAATGTTACCTGCCTGAGCCATCTGAAGAAATGTCCACAGCAGATTGCCAGTCAGACTCTCAAAAGCCCAAGGTTGTAGATACTCAATAGGTGTATTTTTCAGACTCCACTGTAAGTCCCCAAATATTTTTAAGCACTATTATAGACTCCTACAGGGTGGATTTAAGTATGCTGACAGTAGACTCGCTTTCGTAGTTATTGTCTGTGGATGTCTTAATAATTAAATTCACTGTTCCTCATGTAACCATCAGTCACAGATTGAAATCCTTTACTTTGGAAGTCTCTATGGCTGTCTTGGATCTGTCAACCTTACAGGTATGTTATGCTTTGTTGCCAAACAGGATGTATGGATTAAAAATTGCATTTACATTAATAGAACAGCATTCCTACTTTAATGTAGTTAAAATTGTGAGCAGCATCATCAGTTCTTCTCAGCTGCCTTCATCGGCTCATTAGGTTCAGCTGTTAGGACACACATGCTTAAAAAAGTTCTTAGAGTTGCATGTGTGTAGTTGGGATTGTTGCAGTTAGACAACAGAACCTGTCAACATGGCTGATCAACAACTCTTGATCATTTTCCAGCCCAATGTGTAATCAATTTTTGTCCTTTTCTTCCTGTGTCCTGTGAATTCTTACTAGATTATCACATTCAGAGAAATGATTTGTTTTCTTCCTCTTAAGTTCTTTATGTAGTATGTTTATTGTTTGTCTCAATTAAAATATACTTTTTAGGTTTTCCATAGATGTGTGGACGGGGAGGTGGATTAGGAATTGGCTCGATGGCAGGGTGCAGAGAGTGGTTGTCAATGGTGCGGAGTCCAGCTGGAGGCCTGTACTTAGTGGTGTCCCCCAGGGGTCAGTTCTCGGTCCGGTCCTGTTCAACTTATTCATTAACGACCTGGATGAAGGGCTGGAGTGCTCCCTCAGCAAGTTTGCCGACGATACCAAACTGGGTGGAGTAGCTGATAGCCCTGAGGGCTGTGCTGCCATCCAGAGGGACCTGGACAGACTGGAGGACTGGGCGGTGAGAAACCTCATGAGGTTCAACAGGGACAAGTGCAGGGTCCTGCACTTGGGGAGGAATAACCCTGGACACCAGTACAGATTAGGGGTGGACCTGCTGGAGAGCAGCCCCGCAGAGAGGGACCTGGGTGTCATGGTGGACGACAAGTTGACCATGAGGCAGCAGTGTGCCCTGGTGGCCAAGAAGGCCAACGGGATCCTGGGGTGCATTAAGAAGAGCGTCTCCAGCAGGTTGAGGGAAGTGATCATCCCCCTCTACTCAGCCCTGGTGAGGCCACATCTGGAATACTGCGTCCAGTTCTGGGCTCCCCAGTACAAGAGGGATGTGGAGCTGCTGGAGAGAGTCCAGCGCAGGGCTACTAGGATGATCAGAGGCCTGGAACATCTGCCATATGAGCAAAGGCTGAGAGAGCTGGGCCTGTTCAGCCTGGAGAAGAGGAGGCTGAGGGGGGACCTGATCAGCGTGTATAAATACCTCAAGGGAGGCAGTGAGGAGGAGGGGGGCGGCCTCTTTTCAGTGGTGGACAGCGATAGGACTAGAGGAAATGGCTTCAAACTGAAGCATCGGAAGTTCCACAGGAACTTAAGGAAGCATTTCTTCACTGTGAGGGTGACAAAGCACTGGAACAGGCTGCCCAGAGAGGTTGTGGAGTCTCCTTCTTTGGAGATCTTTAAAACCCGCTTGGATGCAGCCCTGTGCCACGTGCTCTAGGTGACCCTGCATGAGCAGGGGGGTTGGACTCGATGACCTCTGAGGTCCCTTCCAACCTTCGGCATTCTATGATTCTATGATTCTATGATTCTATGATTCTATTAAAAAAAACCCCAACCCTATATGCCCTAAGAAATGTATATTCTAGGATCTTTTTGAAGATATGCAAAAGCTTTCCTTCCTCTGAATTTTCATGGACTCTACAGACTCCACTCTATAGCAGGCACAAAAAGAAATGGTTCCCTTGGCAGTAGCCAAGAGAATTATATTCTTCTCTTCCACATATGGACTATTAGTAAGACATGAGAGAGGCTGTGATGAGATAATAAAAGACCTTTCTACTTTTAGTGCTTCTTCTGGTAACTATGTCCCTTTTCATTGTACCTATGAGCAGGTAGCACATCCTTCAGCCCATCCCTCAGGCTGCAGAGGGAGGTCACCACAGAGGGACTGGGTCCATTTCTATCATGGCCCAAATGTGAGATGTAGGCATAGTATGAACAACAACAACAACAACAATGAAATCCCAGATTTTCTTCAAGGGTCTACAAAGCTACATACTTTCTGGAAAGACACAATGAAAGAATTGCCTAAGATTTAGGAATGAGATGCATTCTTGGGGGGTGACTTGGCAGGGAGGAGAGGCAGCCAGCCAGATTTTCTCTTATCTTACTTAAATGCTGGTTTTTACTTTGTAGCAAATGCCATACTTTCTAAAGCATCCATGAGAATATAAGCCCCCTGATCTTCAATGACAATTGCACTAGTCAGACTCAGGACTTAAAAATGTATTTAAGGACTTGAAAGTGCAACTGAGATTGCACCAAATGAGACCGAGACAAAAAGACTAATTCCTGGGACATAATCCCAGTAGACACCTGTCTACAAATTTGCGTGCATCCAAATGTTTAAGACACCTTTGAAAATGGGAACAGTGATGCTTTTGAAAATATCACCTTTTCGTTCGAACAAAACTTCTCTGAACACAATGCTACTCCAAGTGAGTTTAGGTGTCTGGTTTCACCTCATTTCGATTAAACCTCTGATTCTTTAGTCACTTTTATAGGGCTAAGCTGAAGTACGTTGCAGGGGTTATCACAGCTCTATCTTGCTGCTGGCCTCCTGTACATATAACCCACTTTATTCCAGCATTCACATTTGAAAAGCAGCGTGAAGGATTGGATCAGAAAAATGATCCAGTTGGGACAAAAAAAAAAAAAAAAAAAAAAAAAAAAAAAAAAAAAAAAAAAAAAAAAAAAAAAGTGTGTTTTCAGTGGTATACTACCCCATTCTGAGACATTTTGTGGCTGCAGGGATGCAAGGAAGGGGCTGAATAATCAGCCATACTGATTTGACAGGACAAATCCACTTGGAAGTAGTGCAGCTTTCTGCTTGACTGAAGTGCCCGTGGGGAACCAGGCACTAGGTATGAACAACTGCATATCTACAACATCCTTTGGTCATCAGACTGGGGACAGGATGAAGTATACTGAAGGTCTTGGTCTAATTCATGCACTCAGATTTCCTTCACATGGCAATCAAGACAGGAGGAATGATACTCAGAGTGAAAACTCTCATTTTTCACTCTGAGATGGGATCAAGATACGCCCAGTGGCACATTTTGAGACCTATAAGTTCTTGTTTTCTCTGTTTGGTAGAGCTTTTTGCAGAGTTTGACTGCTCAAGATACCCCGGAGATCAGCTATACAAGGTTGGACTTACTGGGGAAACCAGAAAGCATTAAATAGAATCTTGCCAATTAATTAATTATTGTATCAATTTGGTGTTTGAACAATATCAAAATATAGGGAGAGTGGTAAGCAGGTATATTTATTTGTCATAGTCATAGTCAAATTTGGTGCTTGGTACGTTGGAAGTCTGTGTGACGGACCTCACCTCCCACGCACCTGCAGACACCTCCTGTCTCATACACAGAGCTTCTCTTATCATGTCTGTGCTCCTCACTGTGAAGATCCCTAATACTCCTGAGGCTCCAAGCAAAGCTTCTAAGGTTTATTCAGTTAATACACCCTAGGGAGAGATGATGACGAATTTGCACCTTTCTCTATATTAAGACCTTCTGTGGTGGATTTACCGGCAGAGGAGCAAAGAGGATGACCTGATGTGGTATGAGTCGTCCTGTGCCACAAGGTGAATTTTTGGCTTCCCAGCTTCACAGCCTTTCCATTCAGACTGGGGTTGTCACTGCCCTTTGGGCAAGCCAGGAATCATAATTTATGGGCTGCCTTAATTAGCACTTGGCTGTCAGAGTGGCCCGTCAGTGAAGGAACATCCTCAGGGTGCTGTAGGGCCAGCTGTGCTGCTTCTGAGGTTGCAGGAGACATATGCTAGGAGATACTTGGGGCAGCTTGCTTGGGGCAGCCTCAGCTGATGTGAGAGGAGCAAATGTGAGGTGCAAATGCCTCACTCGGAAAGAAAAACCTTTTGTGCTTCTCTACCCATGCTGATGAGCAGGAAGAAGTGGAAATTTTGGCTCCAGTTCAAGTGGTGATTTTGACAGAAGAACATTTTTAGGTGACTGAGCTGGCAGGTTTCTGCTCATAAACTGGAATGGGAGCCTGTGTGTGCCATAGTTTCTAAAAAGAGGCCCAGTGCATATTCACGCTGCAGTGCAGAGTAAATACAAACACTCGAAGAGCCTTAACAGTGGCATGCCTGTGAAGGTACTGGGAACTAGCAGCAGTATAAATGAGCGACGGGTCCAGGTTGGCTTGGCTGCATACACTGCCCACAAGTAAACTGTGTCTTTCATAGGAATGTTCTCATTAAATCAAAATGATCACAGAACCCCAAATAGACATATTATTGCCTCGTTTCTAGGTCCAGAATCACTGTAGTGTCTTTTGACCCCCTAATTTTCACAGTTTTTGATGTAAAAAGTACACAAGGTAAATAGCTAATCCTCGGGATGTTCACTTTTTATCATTCCATCTTGACTGGCCTTTCACACAATTGCACTTAGGCTGCTTGTCTGGTACTCCTCCTGTCTGAGTCTGAATTCAGCTTTAGGCTACCTCCTCCAAAGCCTCTTCACTAGCACTGTCACAAAATCAGCACCCTACAGCCCCAAGAGAAGACACCCATCTACCTCACTACCAAAAATGTCAGAATTGCTTTTGGTGTCTTTACTTATACTACTTTGCATGGCTGGACTACTCTTTTAAGAGAGGAAAGCAGCTAAAGGGCTTTTTATAATAGTTTTCTGACCTTCCTGAAATGCTGCAGGCCTTGGAATTCTGCTTTGTGTTATTTTCTGTGACAATAAATTATACTATATATTCCTTGTATTCAGTGTAGTATATAAGTATACATTGAATTATTTGAAATATACCATACAGAGCTGTGTGGTGTGTCATTGCACAACAGAATAGATCCTGTATTTTGAATTAGCTTTAATTTTATTTATTGTGTAAAACCTGTGAGCAACTATTTTCTTAAACATCTTCACAGGACGCCTTTGAGCTTACTGAGTTTTTCCTTTTTTTTTTCCCTTCAAGATGCTGAATGAAAATAAAAATCCCCCAAGGGCAGTCCACAAAGTGCAGACACAAACTTAAGGCTCAAACCCTAGCTATTCAGTGAAGGAAGCATATTTCATCTTTCCCCAAGGAATGACTATATTTAGGAAGAATATACTGGATTTATTTAGTTACTATTTGAGTTCAGATTCATAGTCCCACTCTCCTCTCCCCTCCCTTCAAAAACAAATTCTATTAAATAGACTGAGAAAGCGCTTTGTATCGGAGCCAGGCATTTATTTACTCAGCAGAAGTTAATGAAGTTCCAGTTGATGGAGCCCCACACTGAGGACATCATCTCTCGCTGCTCGCAACACTGAAACTTCTCACTTTGTGCATATGCTTCCACCCCCCTGAGCTCCATTCTTGCAACGACTGGTACAGGCAGGCTTGTGCTCACTGTAGCTAGCTACACTGGTTGAGCTTTGCAACTGAAAGATCAATACAGGCCAGACCGAGATTGATTTCAAAGTATCCCTCCCCGCAAAAAAAAAAAAAAAAAAAAAAAAAAAAGAAAAGAAAAAGAAAAGTCTGAAATCCAATCAAAAAAAAAAAAAAAAAAAAAAAAAAAAAAAAAAAAAAAAAAAAAAAAGACAATGTAATTGTCTTTTTAAAATACAAAGTAATTTAATTAACTTTAGAATTACACTTTTAGTTACCCTCCATATGTAGACAAAGTATCTAGAGAACAAGATTACAAAGAATTTGATGACTATCTTTTGATTTCCATAATTCCAATATAGAGATAATCTCAGCAAGCAGAGCAAAAGCTTTCCTTGTTCAGATATCAAAGGCTGCATTTTTAGGACTCTATCTGTATAAATTTACAGACACAGATCTAACCCCTGGAGTCTGCGGGGACGATGTGTGTATAAAGGACAGTGCAGATGCACAGCTGCACTTGTTCAACTGTTTAACAGCTACATAAGCTTGGGTATATGTATCTCCTACAGTGCACTGTAAGTGCAAATGTCTAAGAATTACTGGCAGCAAATTTGGTGTTGCTGCAAAGGGTAACAGAAAAGAGGGAGAGCTGAAGGGATGCTAATGTGATCGCAGGGATGCAGAGATGTGGTGAGGCCAATAAGACAGTCTTGATGAGGGAAGGAGATTGCTAAAATTTGGGGACATCCTGAATTTGCGTTTCTACCCCAAATTCAGGGAGAACCATCACTCTCCACTCAACACACTCACACAAAAAGTAAACAGGAGATGTGAATATCAACCTTTCTCTTAGTGACAAATACAGCTAAATTTGGTCTCAGAACTATCACTAAGTCTGGAATCATGAGGCAGTAAAATAATTCATTTCATAACAAAATGTGTATATAATGGTTAAAAGTTCTGAATTCTTAAAGATATTTACAGTGCAATATTTTATTATGTTGATATCACGTACGAAATAATATTTCTCTGTCATTGGATATTTGCTGGACAGTTCAGATAACGTGAAGCCAAACGTACTTGTCAAATTTATTTATTTTTTTTTAACTCATATTCTACGAGTAGGATAGGAATCATTCATTATTATTTTATCTTTTTTCCCGGTCTGGCACCTGACAATGCTTTATTCTAAAACTTTTTAAGAGCAAGCAGTAAAGATGCAGTTGACAGGAAGTGTTTGTGTTTCTGTGTGCAGTTCAGTGAAGAGGTTGGAGGCACTAAAAGGGAATGGACATGGTAAGCAGCCAAATGCTACTTCATTCACAGAGAATGTGAGTTTATCCCAATTTTGTTCTTGAGAAAGGGGTTTAAACTTGGGGTTCTTTGGGCTTGAGATTAGCCTCAAAATAGCACGTCAGTTTAGAAATCCTACTTTTCGAAACTGTGAGTTGGATCTCATTTGTAATTTCTAACAATAAGAAATCTTGTTATGAAAACCTTTTATTTAATTATGACTTACAAGCATTTAGGGATTTGATGCTCATTTTTTTTCCAAGGCATTTCTAGGAAACATCAGATGTTTTGTTTGGTAAACTTAAACACCCATCCATTAATCACACATTTTTACTGCTCAGAATTTGTGGAAAATAAAGTCATGAGTAAAATTGGAATGCATCAGATATGGACATGTCTTCTTTTTGCTCATAGCAGTTTGTATTTGTATGTGTCAATATTATTACTATTATTATGTATATTATTATTATGTATATTATTATTAAGGATAATACAGTACCTGGGGGCTGTTAGAGCCTCCTAGAAACTAGAATTTTTATTCCATAGGAATCTTTGAAATGAAAACAAAACAAAACAAAAAGTAGCCAAAATATTTTTTTCTTTTTCTGAACCCCATAAAAGCAACCAATGAGATTCTTCATCTTCCCAAAGTCAAATTATGTTTTATTTTAGTCATCCCAAGCAGCTTTCAAGCAGGGACCCTTCTCTGAGCAGAGATCCAGGCAACCAGAGATCTGGAAGTCATTGTCCCAGAGTCCAGCCAGCAGATTGAGATGGGCAACTGCCCAGAGGTTTGCTGAGGAGTCAGAAATCCTGGTGTCACTAATAACCTGCCCATCATCTTGTCCTTCAGCTAACTACATCCTGGTGACATTTTCCAGCTGCTGAATTTCTGGAGCTTTATGTTCTCCCCCTGCAAGATCCATTAGGACAAAAACAGCCTCTTCCCAAATTACCCAAGGCCAAAAAATAATCATGCCTGGTCAAGCAGTGACCACCTATTCAGAAGGAAATCACAAAGTGAATATTAAAACCTTTCAACCAAAATATTTCAAATAAACTACATTTAAAGGTTAATGTGAGTTGGTCATAGACAAAGAAATCAAATCCAGTGATTGAGCAGGCTCAAATAATGGCAGGGAGAAGTAGAGAGGAAAAAAAAACGTGCTTTTCAAAAACACAAGAACATGCTGTGGAGCCGCTACAGAATCAGATTATTGTCTGACTTCATGAAGACAAGCATTCAAATCCAAAAGTAGAGAGGGGGATGTGGGGATTACTGTCTGGCAACTATCTCCTCCATACTACTTTTGAGTATCTAACTCTTTGCCTTGTCTCTTGCTATGGGAAGATTTATTCTCCATTTTCTATACGAGTAACTTCTGCTACCACTAATAGTAGTTAGGCGTTAAAAGATGAAGTAGAGATAGTATGTAATTGTCTTTTTATTCTCTTTTATGTTATGTTTATGACCTAAATCAGTTACCAGTTCCTTCCTGTTTAGGTATATAATTTGCAAGGTAAAAAAATAAATTGAAGCAGGGTCGGTTTTGTGAGCTCCCTCTCCAGCACAGATTGCTGGTTTGGATGTTCATGTCTTATCAGCAAAGAGCTTTATGTCAGTGCTGGGTGAGAAAAGAAGAAAATAACTTTAATTCAAGCTAAGCGCAATTCTAATTAAAAAATGAATATTGACAATAAAAATTGACAGGAATGCTTGTCTTTTTTTTTTCCCCAGAATTGATCAGCGGGAAGCAAACTTCTTTGCGAAATCATTCCCACAAAATCAAATCCTTCTTTCCAAGAATATTTTTCAGGTAGTGCTAAATGTTAGCACCCCACTAGTGTCAAATTGGTTTTGATACATGCATGCTCCCCAGTGCAAGGTTCCCACACACTAGCTCCTCTGTGAGCCTTCCTGCTCTCTGAGGCCCATAGTAGGAAGTGGAGTCAGCATGTTAGTGTAGCTCTGGGCAGAGACAATGGATTGTGTCAATTGTCTGCTAATCTCCCAGCTGAGTTGGCATTTGCTGAACACAGAATTTTTAGGAAGAGGTTTGAAATGACCACACTTTTTTGTTATCTTTAGCTAGCCCCTCAGGCTGATCTCAGATTTTGGTTTGAAGTGCTTTGTCATCTAATGTTTTGCCTCCCTGTGAGAACCACATTTATTTTAGTTTATCTGATTAGTGAATTTGAACTTTGCTGATTTTGCTGCAGACTTAACAGTCCTTTAGCATTTGACTATACCACATGTGTATACACGTAAATATGCTACATTATGCTCATGGAAAAACAATGAGTAAGGACAGATTAAAGTGTTTTTCAAGGGTATATAATGTAGTTCAATTAACAAATTATTAAATTCTAGTCACTAAAACTAGTGTGTCACTGTTTAATAAGAAAATATTGATAAAAATAAGATATTGTTGAGTGCTACCTGTGGTGGAGCCAAGGCAAGAAGAGATTAACGTATGTAATAAGAGTATGATCTGTGCGCAGTCACCTCTACTCCACAAACCCTATCAAAATGTGTCAATTGAAGCAATGCCCTGACCAAATACAGCATTATTCAAAGGAAGGAAGGAGGCTGAGTGGGTGATAAGCCAGAATCACAGAATTACAGAATCACAGAATGATTGAGGTTGGAACGGACCTCTAGAGATCATCTAGTCCAACCCTCCCTACTCCACAGTGGCTCCAGCAGAGCACGGGGTGGCATTCAGGCAGATTTTGAAGTCCTCCAGAGAAGAAGACTCCTTGGGAAGCCTGTTCCAGGGTTCTATCATCCAGATAGAGAAGAAGCTCTTCCTCATATGGAGATGGAATTTCCTGTGTTTCTAACTTATACCCATTACTCCTTGTCCTGTCACTGACCACCACTGAGAAAGACAGCTCAGGACAAAAAAGCCGCTTGTCTGAACAGTTGTAAGTCTGCAGTTAGTGTTAGTGCAGAACAAAATAGGTCATGCACACTATTCTGAAGGAGAGACAACTTTGTTTTCTTTTGCTGTTGTTGTGTTTTGTTTTTCACTTAATGAAGTGAGTGGGAAGAGTAGCCAGATCACTCCAAGCCAACAAGGTACCTGCACATGAACTCATGATACAAATCTTTTTGCTTTTTTCTTTGGGGAAGCCCTGCTATGATTTTCTGAACAATTGGGGATATAATAGCACTTGGACTACTGATGGAAAAGCAAAGCATTAGAAAAGGAGTGGGTCTGGACAGCCATTAAAACCAAATTGAGAGTCCTAGTCCTTTCATTTTGTTTTGAGTTTGTTCTGCAGGGATTTTCCTTCAAGACATCCATGGACTATCTAGTAGTTGGTAGACAAAAAAGTCCTAAAAAGAAGCTTTCTAGTCAATGTCTTTGTTGCACAGATGTTTAGGAAATGTGAATATGGCTAGGAAAATTACTCACTGTAACGTATATCATACATGTGTAAGAGATCTCAATACATGGAAAATCATGACATGAATTTATGTGTGTGCACGTGAGTAGAAATGATAAGAAAAATGAGCCTCTCAAAAATATCCTCTAAATAAAGACTAATTCCAGTATAAATTAGTATGAGTGAGATGTGATTTGTGGGTTTTGACAATTTTCTCTTGCTGTGACAGATAAACTTTCTTCTTTCGACTGGCACAAATTTTAGTATATTAGTTGCAAATGTAAGCTGCTTTGAGAAACGGATCTGCCATCAAGTACACTTATTATGGTAGTCTATAATTATAATTTAATATATTCCTTGGGATTTTTTTATATAGTATTGTTGGCTAAAATAAAGAATGTACTCTTTTATTTTTATAAGTATCTTGGGGTGCCAGGCAATTTAAATTATCAAGTTCAAAGTGTAATACTACTTAAAATGATATAACAAAGCTTCCTTTATATTTTCCACACTTTCGTACATTCCACAAGCATTATATGTTTGAACTGTTGCAACTAGATAGTAAAGTACCTGAAAGTTAAACTGGCTCAATTTCAGTAATTCTGACTCCATGCAGCTTTTGCTTTACCACTTCTCTGGCTCCAAGATCAACCACAGATAATGACAGAAAAGGCTATTTGTTCCTCACATCCCTTGAACATCTGTGCACAACCACACAGACTTCAGTAGAGAACATCTAAATAGTGGAGAAATCGCTTGGGACTCTTCTATGGAGTTCGTGAGATGTAAACTGAATTGGTTTCACCATCTCCTGCTGCTTTTGTCTCCCTGGCTGAAATTCATCTGGCCAATACTGGGCTTCTTGAGCTGGTGTGAACATCTGCTCATCCACAGCTGACTTTTCTGACATTTTTATAGCTTCACTGTCCTTTAAGATCTCTAAATGTAATGCTACAATTCTCTGGATACTTAGATCATCTCTCCTTCATATACATATTGGAGATGTCTACAGTTTAGGCCTTTTCATTCCTTGTTTATTAGCTGTCTAAATTCCACACATACTGTTTCTAAAATCCTAGGATCCAACTCTCCTGAAGCAGTCTTATTCAACAGTGAGAAGTCTTTGATCCCATTTGTGTTTATTCTGGCATGAATGGAGAAAGACGAATTGGAAGCATAGTTTGTGACAAGAAGAACAGAAAAATATAAGGTCAAATATATAGGGAATGATGAGAGATACCAGAAAGGATTAGATGGTGCTCACAGCTAGAATAGACAGGAGGCTAGTGATAGCTTGGTTGGTTTTTAGGAAGCATTTTTTTTTTTTTTCAGGTCTAGTAAGACAAAGTCTGATATAGAGAGGGAAAATGAGCAACCGAGAAGTGGGGAGACCTGAGACAGAACCTGAAAGGAAATAAAAATATTTACAGTGAGGCATATGATGACAATGAATGGTGTGAAGAAGTCATGGCTTAAGAAGGAATTTACACCACCTGACACTCTAATTTAGCTTCTTTGTCCTTACAAGTAAAGCTGTTCAGACTGAATAACTCTGAACACGTAATGAACATCTCCATTCCCTACCATGATATGCAGCAACCCTGTTTTGACAGGCACTCTTTGTCTTGGATAGTGACTGTATAGATAAAGATATTGACTAGCACATAGTTTGCCACCTCTAGGATTCTGGTATTAACATGATGGGTGGGCAGAAGGTACATCAACAATTTAATTAGCTTCCCTGAAAACTAAAATCAATCTGCAGACTCGATTTCTTAAATGAGCTGATTTCCCCAAGGTGCTGAAATCGTAGATACTTTGCACCACGGTATCCTTAAATTCCCTCTCGATGAAAGCAATGGCTGTTTCACTGCCACCTGTGCCAAATTTCCATGGCCTGCATTTGGTGCAGCTTGCCAAAATTGTAAAGATGGATGCTTCCTTGCCAAGTTTGTCCTGGATAACACCTCTGCCACCTAGACACCATACACCTGCTTTGCTTTCCTTTTCCCTCCAGATAGACAAGAGTCCTCACAGGCACCAGATCTGTCTCCTTGAACTTTCTAACATCCTCATAGCTGCTCCAACTGAGCTTATTATTTGCAAGATTCTGAGGTCTAAAAGCTCCTGAGGTGTTATCACCAGTGATTTAAAGAGACCAGATAGTTTGTGCAGAGAATATTTAATGCTATTTCAAGTTACATCTTCTCCCACCTTGCCTTTCAGCACAGTTTTCTATTTCTGGTGAGGAGAAAAGGATCTTTCTGAAAGAAGAGCTGGCAGGTAAGGAGGTCTCCTCAAGTAGCTCCATAAACAAGGCTTCCTCACTAATGATGAAGACAAACAAAAAAATAGTGCAGATCGGGTAACTTAAGTGGGTGATCCTTTTCAGTAAGATATTGGAATAAACATTCCATCCAAAGGTAAGTGTTCCAAAAAATAAAGGCCTTACAACACAAATAAAACAATATAAGAGACAGAAACATATGCACAGAAAAAGTTTGAAAAAAAAGGACTGAACCCAAACCCAGAACTTCTGACTGAGTTTCTTTTGATGGTATAGAAACATTTCTGACAATTCAAAATACCCTTATCTCCAAAAAGGTTGAAGATAGATTGAGTAAGCCACCAGAGAAAGGTTGCAACCTTTCCCTGGGCTGAAAGTGAACTTCAGGGACATCATTTCCTACTCTTAGGCACCTCGAGATTTTCACAGCATCTTCTTTCTTTTGGAAGAAAATAGATGCTTTGAAAACCTATATGTTACAGGACATCTAGTCTTGTAGAAGCTGCTTGACATGATTTAAGCTTTGTACCTGAACTCTTTTTGAGTGAATGATGTGGCTGCCCATGCAGTATCAGCAACAGACTATGTTATTGGAAACAAACAAGAACAAAAAAAAAGGACCCTGCATTTGGAAAAATCTGGCTTCAAAGGGCTTTCTGTTATAGTGATATGGAAATTAGCTTAAGCTTAGGTTAGGAGAGATGAATCATAACCTCTAGGTCGAGTTTAAAGATGCATTTTGAAGGCCTGTTTTAACTTGTCATTTAGATTAATTTAGATCATTTCATTATGTATTGATGTTCAGTCTGAAAACAAGGCTAATAGATGTCTGACTAACAGTTGTTTCCAATTGTGGTCTCTATACTACATTAGCTAGTGCTTGGCTAAGTAGACCAAATTGTTCAAAACCTAAGAATCTTTCCTACTGTTTCTTAAACAATTTAGGATGCTTAAGATGTCTCAATTGAAAAAAAAAAAAAAAAAAAAAAAAAAAAAAAAAAGCAAATGGCAAGGAAAGAAACAAGTGCAGATGTTTCTTAAATTTTGCTACTAGTGAGAATTTCACTTTTTGGAATTTCACTTTAAAAAGCAAGATAATTATTTTATTTACACAACTCATGATTAATATCTGATACCATAGACCTCCTTTCATTTCTCTATAAGCTTCTGAAACTCTTCAAAGAGAAATGGAACTGTAAGCAAATGCTATTCTCTAATCATAGGAGGGGATCATTCTTTAGATTTTCAGGGACTTTTGATAAATCAGTCTGTTAACATCAGTTCTGCAGGACATAGCCTATGTTTTAATGTTTTATTTTTATTCTTAAAAAAAACCTTGCCATAGAAATATTTGGGATATCAGCCTAGTTCATCTAACTTTCTGAAGCAGTTAAGTTTGACTCATTAATTAGGAGAGGAAGAGAGGCCACTTAGAATAGTAATTTGACCCTCTGCAGATTTCAGTCACCATCTAAAATTTTTCCACCTCACTGATGAGAGAGTGAGTGCCTGCAAACCTCAACATCTCAGCTGCCTAAGGGTGCATTGCATTAGTGTCCTAGTTATAATCAGAAATGTACTTTTCAGTCAAGTGTCTCAGGCATGACCACTTTCTGTGCTTTTGTTCATGGGCAACCTCAGAGTACGTGAATTAGATTCCTGTCAGATTAAGTCAAGTTGGTAAGCGTTCTCCAGAGCTGCACAAAATGCACACCAGTTATTCATAAGTGTTCAGTCTGTGGGACTGGACAAGAGCCAGTCTGAAATGAATTGCCTGAAATGTATAGTGTAGACATGAACCCTTGTGTTCTGCTTATCTACTGCTGTTGTTTGGCATAAATTTCAAGCATAGTCAAAGAGATACCAGAGGACACAAGAGACAGCAGTCAAATATATATTTAGACATTCAAGGCTGAATTTACACTTGGGGCAGATATACTTGGAGCGTGTCTACCAGATCAGGCCACCGTGTAAAGGCCCTACCTATGGCCCTTTTCCCTGCTCTGAAGACACCAAGCTGTGCAATGGCCATCTGGGTTGCCTTAGGAGCCACAGGGTGAAGGAACTTGTCTATTCTCCAGTAGCTGTCCTGGTATCCTCCAGTAGCCCCGGAGAGGGGGACAGGATTGCTTAAAAGGGGCTGTAAGCTGGAGATTTGTCTCACAGATCTTTAGCCATGGAGTGCTTTGTCTTACTAGGAAGAAATGAACACCTACTTCTGTTTCCCATGCTTTTTTTTTTTTTTTTTTTTTTAAATCTCTATCTCTCCCAAATCCTTTATATTTGAGTAGGAAAATGAATCTGATCTCTCTAGTGAAATTTATTTCAGGACTTTACTAGAGAAATCAGTACTTGCTGGAAGAGTTGAGTAGTTCAGGTGAGCACTGAAAGCCTCTGATGTTTTAATAAGTTCAGGGGAGAAATGAGAGGAAGCATTTTGTACTTTTAAGTAATAGAAATAATAAACCTTATGACAAATTTGATGAAGGTGGATTTTACAGCTCTATATAGAATATTTTATATGCATGCAGGGAAAAATAAAAATTAAGTGTAAACATATGTTAATTGACTTGTACTTGAATTCCAAAAAAATTACAGAGAGGCACTATCCTTTGAGTTAGGCTGAAATGTAGGCAATTTCTATCAAATGTAAATTTGGAAAAACAGTTCAGCAATTTATACTTTAAGTCATGGGCTCCCTCGAAAAGGAATCTCTGGACTCTATGAGTCCTTTCACATTGACTCTACTGTCTCCCTTGTGAAAGGGCAACATACATACTAGAAAACAGAACTAACAGGAAAAAAACACTGCCCAAACATTTGTTTTGAAACACACTACAGTTTAGTCTATTTCATTTAAATCTTAGAAGCTATGGCTCCCACAATAAAATAAACAAAAATAAATTGACTTTGGCTAAAGACCACCAAAGACCAGACTGTTTTACCAAATGGATTTCACCTAAATGTGTGAGATCAGTCTTTGGCTTGTAAGCAAGCCCTGGGTTTGTTAAAAGCCAGCTTGTTCAACTGCTCCATGTCTTGAAAGTGCTGATTTAATTTAATATCTCAAGACAGACAGTAAGGGAAATGGTGAATTTGCGATTTCAGTAGCATATCCAAACATTTTGTCACTGCTCACAATAGTCACCTTCTTAGCCTATATGCTTTACCCTGGAGGCCATGCAGTGTTGGCCTCTGATGTGGTTTATATTTGAAATAATACCACTAAAACATTTACCAGAACTTCATCTAAAATGCTTTATGATTTTCAATGAAAGACTAGCATCTCTCTTTTTTTTTTTTTTTAATAAAAGAAAGGTGGAGGAGCCAAAAAATACTATCAACAAGCAGACAGAATTTCAAATATTTTTGAAACATTTCACTTTGTCTTCTAGCAATGTTGATTACAGACAAGGAGAAGACAGAAAGAGATAGTTCAATGGGAGGCTAGAATGCAACATGCTCTGTCCCTGGTGGATGTTTTCATAGAACCAGTGAACTTGCTATTCTGTTGCTTAGGGACAGACCAGATTTGGACTAAAAAAGCTGCAGCTGAAAACACACAAATAACAACAAAAAGCTCTTAAGAGGGCCCACCAGATTAGAAGTGCAAAATTATTACTAAAATTAATTACTAGTTAGCAAAAGACAACATAATGCTATGGAGATACAGCAAGTATAAAATTCTTCTACAATGATTTGGGCTGAGAGCTCTGTTTTATGCTGGAAATATCAGAAAAATCCAGGAGAATACCCTATATAAAGCAACTGCTAATGTATTCTTAGAWTCTGTTTTTCTAGGAAGACTGATCTGAGAGTGGTTTTTAACAAGTGTAATGTTAGCTTTGAACAGGTGGATATTCACACTGTACTCCACATTTGAGACAAAATTGTTTACACCTAAAAAGCAGGTGAAGAAAGGAAGTAAACTACTGACAGCTGCAGTTGGTTCACCTATGTATGATTTAGCCTGAAAGGCTGTGTCAGTATATGAGAATAAAGTGATATATGTTACCAAATGTTCAGCAACTTGAAACAATATTTGGATTCATATAGATAAAATTAATATTACCACTACATCTGAAAACATTGCATATTTCTATTCAAATAGGAGCAGGGGCAGGTATCAAGGAAAAATCCTTTGGTCAAACAATTTGAAACTACAACATCGCCATTCACTTAATAAATAGTACATGAAGAGTAGAACCTCATCAACCCGTTGACCTCAGAGTGAAGGTCTGACCTCCTTTAAGTTCATTTGCATGGTGAAGACAGGTGCAAAGATGGGGTGGTAATACATTACATAAACCTATGGAAGAAGATCCATGAAGATCAAAGCTATCTCTGATTCAAGAAATCTCCACTACGCGGGTCACTGGAAGATGAGAGAGGGAAAAGGAAACATTATGTTATGTCTTATTTTTCCTAGTAAATCTGGTGCTTCCAAATAGAGCAGACTGAGCTAGGTAACCCTTTCTTTTTGACCAAATTCTGATGAATGTTCCTAAAGACTTGGAGATATATCTGTACCATTTAATTAGTCTGATCAATTTTGAACTAAGAGATATTTTTGCTCAAATCTAATTTTTGTTATTGTTGAAAGAATAAGGTTTTCGTATAGGTTCACCTCAGTTTCATCTCAGATGAAGTGGTGCATTAGAAAGTTGTATTTTTCATCTGTTTTCAGTTTCACTGTTTTGAAGATGTTCTAAAGCTCTGTTGCTCCTTGGAAAGATGATTTGGTTGATTTGCACAAATTGTTGAAGCAGTGAGGTTCATCCTTGCTGAATATCCAGCCCAGAAGAATATACAGAGACATACTTATGCACTCACAGAATCAGAGAATAGTTGAGTTTGGAAAGGACCTCTGGAGATCAAACCCCCCTGCTCCAGCAGGGACACCTAGAGCACGGGACACAGGGCGGCATCCAGGCGGGTTTGGATGATCTCCAGAGAGGGAGACTCCACAACCTCCCTGGGCAGCCTGTGCCAGGGCTCTGTCACCCTCACAGGAAAGAAGTTCCTCCTCACATGGAGATGGAACTGCCTGTGTTTCAACTTGTACCCATTGCCCCTTGTCCTGTCACCGGCCACTACCAAGAAGAGTTTGGCCCCATCCTCCCTACATTCTCCCCTTGGGTACTTATGCGTATTGATCAGATCTCCCTTCAGTCTTCTCCTATGACTCAACCTTACTTTTGAGTCTTCCATTACAGTACGCTACAGGAGGGAAAAAGAGAGATAAACACTTTACTGCAGATAGAATTTAGGCAATGGATTCCTTATTATCCTTCACTGGATGGAAATCTCTCTTTCTCTCTTTTTTTTTTTTTTAATAATGCTTCCTGCTAATGGTAATCATTCTGTATCATAGTGAAGCTATATCATTCACTGTGGGAACTGCGTATTCTTTTTCAGAAAAAAAAAAAAAAAAAGTAAACCACCTCCTCCTAGTTTCCTAACTTGCCGGGGCAGAGTACATTTATCTGTGTACTACTAGAGGTGCTTCTCAGTAATGCATGTACAAATTTTTGTACACTGTTCAGCTTGAATTACTGAATTCGCATGAAAACAATTATGGAACAATAATCTGAGGCTGTGCTCTCAACGGGAGACTGAAGTGTTTGCAGCTCCTCAGCAGCCATTGCCATCCCTTTCCAAAGAATGTAGCTTAGTTCAAAGGATCTTCCTTCGTTCCCCTTTTTATCCCTTGGTGATATGTCTTTGGCACAAGCCCATTTTTGTGTCTCTTGTGCAGATCTTATCCAGGGAGGCGCATAAGGGAGTACGGTCTCACGCATTGGCTACAAAAGGCTTTAAGCGATGGATTTTCTTTAAGAAAATAAAGCTACGCTGAATGCTCACAAAACTGCCTGTCAGGCTTCTCCTTTACAAGAAATCTTTCCATTGTTGGACCAGATGAGTGAGACTGCTGAAAACCGCAACTGCTGTTGTTGGTTCTGTACTGAAGAACAGAAACCAACCTCTCAGTGAAGAATACCCATCACAAGTATGTCTTTAAATCTTCTGATTAAATTAAAAGCATTTTGAGCTATTTACAAAGCTGGAGATTCCTCTTATTATTTATATGTGGTGTGCCTCCCTGGTGTGTTCTGTCTAAGCATGAATATGTCTGTTCACTGCGTTTCTATGCTCCATCCACAGCAGTCTCAGTGGAACAACTGGAAGAGCTATTATGAACAGCCAAATCTGGAACTGTTAGGATTTATTGTCTTTTCTGGGCATATGGACGTTGGTGTCTAATAGACGGGTTATGACCGATTTCTTTCTTTCATTTGCTCTGGGCTCTGCAGACTCTGCAACAATTCATCTGGAGCCTTTGTTTTCTTGTACGCTCTTTAGTAGTTCTTGACTCCTTAGTTCCTCAGTCTTTGTACAAGCTCACCTAGGTGCAAGTCCTGATCTGGTAGATAGAAGATCTCCCGAGATCTTGGAATCCAGAAGATCCAGAAGATCTTGGAAGATCTCCAGAGAAGGAGACTCCACAACCTCCCTGGTCCAGGGCTCTGTCACCCTCACAGGAAACAAGCACTTCCTCACATGCAGATGGAACTGCCTGTGTTTCAACTGACACCCATTGCCCTTTATCCTATCACTGGCCATGATGGAGAAGAGTTTGGCCCTATCTTCACTGCATTCTCCCCTCAGGTATTTGCACATATTGATCAGATCCTCTCTCAACCTTCTCTTCTTCAGGCTAAACATACCCAGCTCACTTAGTCTTTCCTCATATGAGAAATGCTCCAGTCCCTTAATCATCTTTGTTGCTCTCTGCTAGACCCTCTCTAGAAGCTCCACATCCCTCTTGCACTGGGGAGCCCAGAACTGCACACAGTACTCCAGGTGCAGAGTTTTGTTCTTTGCCAAGTAAACTTATCTGTGCCATGTGCAGTGCCTGTACCTGAACTCCACATCATGCCTTTGCATGCTCTCAGTGGGCTTTTGAACCGGCTGCTCTGATGCCGAGACCAGATTTTTCCTCCAGAGATGCAGCAGAGGGTGCAGCTTTGAGACAGAACATCCTCCCCGCATCCACATCCTCGCTTGATCATGGGACCCTCCTCTATCTATGTATTATTTGTCACTTCATGGAGCTAGTGTAAGAATATGCTTTTATGAAAATTAAATTCTGAAAGAAACTTGAGCATCAGAAATCCAAAATTTAAAAGCTGAATAAAGTTTCAAATCCAGGGTGCATGCCATTTTCCTACAGATATAATGAAAATACTGCCTGCTTCACTGAAAGAATAACATGCACTCTGTGAGTTCAGCTGCCTTTGATTCATGTTAATTATGTATGAGTGCTTACTGAAGTTAAAACTTGACTCTTTCTTTAAATGCCCTTCTATAATTGTATCTGTTATATTATCTGCTAATGGTCTAAACAGTAAAAGTTTATTGGACTGAGCTCTTGTCAGCCGAGGAATGTAAGTATGAAAGGCTAAAATGTTAAAAAAATATAAATTGTGCAAATCAGTTAATTCATAGTTTGTTAATTAATGTACACAATGGAACTTGGAACAGAAAAAGAGTTTTGTGTCTTAGTATAAGAACTGTCTAGTTCTGAATTATTTAAGTGACATGCAGAAGCATTCAAAAGACCATGTCAAAGGCAGTTCACAAGCCAAATAAGTGGTGAAGCAAAATGAACTCCTGTTTATTATAAGTTATCTGTTCAGTTTCACTCATCAGGATTCAAAGAGAAATAAAAAAATGTTTTTTTTTTTTCAAAACAAAATCAGATATGAAGCTATTCAAACATGATTTTTAATTACTGTTGCACATATTCCTTTCTGGTAAATGTCCCTGTTAGATTTTAAAAGCTCTCAAGATTTACCTATTTGGACCGATTTCAATTTCCCAGGATAGTAGCATTTCTACAAATATACATGGCCTGCTGGCTTACAGAGAGTTGAAGTACATGTAACTACAGGGATTTGACCTAATTTTTGTCTTCTTTACAGAATTAGAGTTAGGATTTCAAAATGGGGAAAAGAAACATGTCAGACCATTTTGACAGTGTGAGAGCTAGGATATTTTCCAGTGCAGTTGCTCTGGAAAGAAACAGAGTTATCCTAGACTCCATCTAGCTTCACATGCCTTCCTTGGCCAGCACAGGGCTTTACAAAGCCAGTTTGGAGATCCCTGTATGACTACACCATAAATCAGTCACCTCTAGGAGGTAAAAGAGTGCTATTCAGTTCTTCACAAAATGACATGTGCATGCATGGAATATTAGTATCCAGTGGTTCCACCATGTCCCCAGAATCTGCAATGGTGCAAAGACAGTACTGCCATCCTACCATGTTGGAGTCATTGCCCACAGGCCACAGGGTTTTACTTTGGTGACGTATCTCAGATATAACAAGGATATCTGGGAAGTCAAAATCTCAGGCAGATGGTCTGGCTCTGCTCAGAAAAAAAAATTCCCAGGGGAAAAAAAGAGACACTACTGCAGGAAATCTGGCCCTATTAGGGTCCAGTCCACATCACTGGTTATGTGGCACTGGGCAGTGTAAAGTCAATGCAGTGTCAACTCCCATAAATTTTTAGCTGGTGAAAGCTGCTATGCAATTGTAGTACATTTCCTGCTGTGGTGTGTTGTGGTGTCAGCCTTGGTTCTAGCATAGGCATTTTCCATGTTTAGTGCAGGAGATAAGTAAGGCCCAGATTTTATTCAAAAATCTGTAGAAGATGGACCTCACTACCCCGTGGGTAAGAACCACCTCTGAGTATACTAAGTCTTTATCCAAAGTGCACTCATCTCCTTCAATATTTAAATAGCTGCTTTTATCACTCATACAAGGATATTGAGTTGCTTAATTTTCCTGATATTTGTTAGGTGTAATTCGTCTATTGAAGAAATGGACTGGCTAGTTCTTCTTGGTTATTCCTGGCCCATGATCTTATCAGAGCTGTGGTGTTTGAAGCTGCTCTATATGCTGTTGGCACCTCAACATGACAAGAACCTGACATCCACAAGAAGGAATGGTTATTTTTCACAGAAATGGGAAAAATATAATTGTATCTAAAGTAAAGCTACTTCTTAACCCTACAAGTTTTTAGGACTTGGACTGATTTGGGTTGATCTACTGGCACCAAAGTATTGCCAACTGTTATTGCTCATTCCAAATTTCAATGGCAGAAATTTCATGGGATCAACTGATTTCAACTGCCTTAAAATTTTGGCCACTGCCAGCAGAGGAAGTAGAAACTACATGTTGTCCATTCTGAAATATGGTCTTATAAAAAGCAAGGGTGAGTTTGCAGTGGGGAATAGTCAAATCCAACTTCTCTCCTTAAAATTCAGAATTTCCATCTGGAAACTATATCTTTTAACTCCTAGGAATGTCTTTTCATAGTCTGGCTTTAAAGTGATGTGCACTGTCTTCTGTGCACTATTATAGAGATACCAATATAATAAAACCCAGCAGGGTGACTTCACACATACTTGTGATGCCAATGGAACCTATAATTCATCTTCACAGGGTTCTGGTAAATAAGCTTTTAAAGATGGTCAACAAGCTGCTTTACAAAATGCAGACTGAATTCCCCATTTGGGAAATGGGTACAGAATATGCACGCACTTTGCAACAGCAGGAGATCCGCATAGTAGCAGTAGCAGCAGCAATAAATTGGCACTAGATAGCTAACAGGAAAGTAAACTAAGTCAGGACTTTGGTCCAAAATGCAAATACAGAAAGAATTTCACATACTGTGCCATCAGCATGCAACTTTCCAGAAGCTATTCCAATACCATACTATCCTTCCTCTCTGCTCTTTCTCAACCCTCATCCCTCTTTCCACGCAGATGTTCAGAGGAAACTTTGCCTTTCAATCTGACCACACCATTCATAGCTGAAAGAAAATGAATAGAAAAAAATATATATTAAAAAACAGCAGGCATAAATCCCATATGTTTCGTTGCCTAGTACGGTACAAAATGTACTCCTGCATGTACAGTGTAACATTGCATTAAACCAAAAGGAAAACTGTATAACTTTGGTGTAACAGAACTATCTGTATGTTAAAAACAAGCCCTTATTTATTAAGACCCCCAAATCCCAGTATCCATTTAAAATCTGGGCCTCTTTCAAGGTCTCTGAATCATCAAGAAGAGCATGATTCATTCAGTGTCCCCAGTGAACCATGAGTCTTAGGAGTAAGAACAGATTTCATTTTAAGCTTTCTCTGGCAATTAGAAACCAGTATCTGGCTACCAATCTCTTTTTCTAATCTTAAGGGGAATTGCATCTATTGCTAGTTTTGCATTCTTATCCCAAAAATGAACCTCACTCTTTCTTCGGAGGATTTTGGAGTATAATCTATTTGATTGCCTTTTAAGGAGCCCTTAAATTTTAATTTCCATGTCAGACAGCTATTTTGAGGACTTGCATTTCCAGCAGAAGGAATTTCACAAATATTAGTCCTTTCATAGAGTTATGGACTGGTGCTGTCCAGCTGTGATGTCCTGGCCCCAGTATGAAAACATGCTGTTATATAAAGCCTCTGTTAAGCAGAGACTGAAAAGATGCCTGTGTCATGGAATGCTAAATCCAGGAATCCTTACCAAACACAAGCCTCTAATGAATTTCTTTGTGTTAGAATTAGGGTCACTGTATTGATTACCCTCTTGTGTCTTTTTGGAATGAGCAAACAAAGAAAAGTGCTAAGAGTTGCATGTCACCGTGAGCTTGAGTGCACATAAGGAAGCATTTTTTTTGAACCAGTAGCCTGTTGTGCCTTTCCAGTTTAATTAATGCTCACTCAAGAAACCTGGCCAATGTTCAGCTGTACACTTTTCTCCATTTGGATGCTTAGCTGCAAAACATTATGCTATTCAATAACAAGTACTGGGATCCTAATAGTGTTTTCTCATTGCTATGCATTTTATGATACTATATATGATGCTCTTAATACTTGGAGTCCCTTGATATGCACCCAATTGAAGCACATGAGCTGTTCCCAAACCAGCATGTGAGGTATTCTCCCTTAAAAAGCATTGGATGGTAAAAAATTCTAAACTTCTACTCTTCTTCTAGATGTCTTCCAGATAGATTATCTTTTTTTTTTTTTAATGAAATATAATTACAAATCTGCCAGATACTTGTCTGAGATCGCTTATTTCACACAGGTTATTAAATGACTTACAGAACCTGAATGCACAAGCAGAATTTGTAGAGTTCTTATTCAAGGTTGACAGTTTGATTCAGAGTGAAGGTCTTTCCTTATCTCTACTAATAAATTTTGTGGATTTTCTGAGTCTATAGAAAAAGCTGCATTAATTCTTCTTTTTGTTCAATTTTGATTACTATGATCCTTCCAAATTATGCTAGAATTATATAGGAACTAATCTTGCTTTGTTCATGAAAATAAATATTTGAAAGATTAGTCCATGCTTCCTGATTTTACTTTATTTCTTTTCTGGTATGACCACATTCAGCAGTAATTTATACCTTGTGATTTGAAATCTTTGAGTGTGCCTGGACTATTTCTAAGACGTCTGCAAAAGCACAAATAAAACTATGTTTGAGAAGCTTAAATTTTCTATGCAGGAGTCTACCTCTTGATTAGAAACTTTTGGGGTCCAAAAGTAAAATAATCACAGAATCACAGAATGGTTGAGGTTTGAAGGGACCTCTAGAGATGATCTAGTCCAATCATCCCTACTCAAGCAGGGATACCTAGAGCATGTGGCATAAGGTTGCATCCCTGCAGATTTTGAAGATCTCCAAAGAAGGAGACAACAACAACAACAACAACAACAACAACAACATACTCCTTTACATTAAGTAGTATTTAATTCCTATGCTTTTATTGAGCAACTAAGAGAAGAGTGAATGAAGTAAGTTTGCTGTGTGAGTGTAGCAATTTATAGGAATAAATAGAAGCTGTCTATACTGTTATGTCTTCGGAGAAACCAGTTGCTTGAATGCTCATAGACAAATGAACATCAAAGCACAAGGACGAAATTCAATAGTCAGATCAAGTTTCAAAGTATCAGTAAATGTTCTTGTTGTGGAAGAGCCTGAATAGAGAACTGCCTTCACAAGCATCTTAGAAATGAGATTTCCCAAAACAATTGTTTGAAATGAAATACTTTTCTAAGAAATCAGAACTGAAAAGAAAATACAAAAGAATAAATTTTCTCTGATAAGCTGTCAACTATTACCATTGTAATAGTTGTTTCTTTATTCCTTCACAGAGTCTTCTATTCTTTTCTTGCAAAACAACTTCATCAGAAAGTGTGAGAGCAAAGTGAAAGCTAGTGGAAGGGGATTTTTAAGCTATTTAAAAAGGTTTTTTTTTTTTTTTTTTTTGATAAACAGTCTATTTTGCATCCTTTGGAAGAGAGAAAATTACTAACCAATAAATACAAAATAAACATACGTCTTTAAGTAAAATTTCATTACATATTTTTTAAACAAGACAAAACATTAATAGGCTATAAATTAAAATTTTAAAAAATAAAAAGAACAGCAAATCAAGAACTGTCATTGTGACCTTATTGAAGTCCATCATTCATTTCTGTGTAATAGAGATTTCATTCTACTTTTTTTTTTCAGGATTGCTTAAGTCACATCATGCATATCATACAGTCTTGCATACTAATGCATCTTCTAGCAAGTTACTCCTCTACCTTTTAAGATTTATCATTTAATCTAGGATAAGTATGAATATTAAAAAAAAAAAAGTTATACAGTAAAATTTCTTGGAGTCATTATCAAACAACTACTCCAAAATAATCCAGAATAAAACACCTTGGTATGCAGGTAGATAGATAGAATATATTGCTACTTGATCAATATCTGAAGGATGAGTCAAATCAAAAATGAGTTAAAGGTGTTGTTGCTGCTCTTTTCAAAAGTACCTTCACTGTCCTGGAAGATTATGCTTTTTCTTGTAGCAATTGCCCTAGTTCCAGCTAAGAGATCTCAATCTACCCCATGGGTAGAAAATCAAACTACAAAACCAGCAGGATTTAAGTTCCGCAGGAACTTCAGGAAAAATTTCTTGACAGTGAGGGTGACAGAGCACTGGAACAAGTTGCCAAGAAAAGCTGTGGAATCTCCTTTTCTGGAGTTCTTCAAAATCTGCTTGTATGCAATCCTGTACCATGTACTCTAGGCGACCCTGCATGTGCAGGGGGGTTGGACTAGATGGTCTCTAGAAGTCCATTCCAACCTTAAGGATTCTATGATTCTATGATTCTATGATTGTAGAATTTTTGTTGTTGTTGTCTTTCACAATGGTGGCCAGATTGAGTTCCATCCAAGCTTTTGCCTTTCTAAATTCCTCACTATATATCCTAGTGACATTCTTGTACTCTTCTGAGTTGCCTGCCCCTTCTTCCAAAGGTGGTAAGCTCTCTTTTTTAACTTGACTCTCAGTGATAGTTCCCTGTTCAGACAGGACATTCTTCTTCCCCTCCAGCTTGTCTTTGGCACAGGAATGGCCTGATCCTGTGCCTTTAAGATTGCCTTCTTGAGAAAAGACCATCCTTCCTGGTCCCCTTTTTTTTTCAGGACTGTCTCTCAGGCGACTCTCCCAATCAATATCCTAAGCCTGCCTTCTGGAAGTTTTAAGTTGTTCTAAGTCACATACAAATTGGTGGATACTGCTGTAGGATGATCATCTCATTTGTTTTAGAAGGGGATGATAAGATCTGATTAATGGCATCAGTGTAAAACTCTGCTTTGTGGCATGCATGTGTAATTTAAGCTATAGTAAGCATTTAAAAAATGCAACTGTATTCCTTAATATTAATGCTAGAGAAGCCTCCTGTTGCCACCAAGTGATACTGACAAACTGCTCTAGTCACACACTACTGACTTGAATAAACAATTGTAAAACACATGTTGAAAATTGTGTCCAAGATGCAGTACTTCTAAGAAACATTTGGATGCCTGTCTTATTTTTTTCATGTTTTTAAAGATGACATAATTTCCTCTTTGTTTCCATTATGTGGCTAGGAAAACGAAAGAAAACAAGCTTACAACCTGTTGTTTGTTTTCCTGTCTGACAGCTGCTTTTAGACACAAACAGGCATTCATTCTTCCCTGCCAGGGGTGCCAGGTTCTTCTGCTTTTTCAGAGGCTACTCTGAATAACCACCCCCAATCCTGTTTTTTGCTATTAAGCAAGCTGTCCCTGAGCCAATTCAGAGTAGCCCTTGCATACTTTCCTCTCTGTCTCTCGTTATGTTTTGAGAAGCAGTTAAATCATTGAAGGAAAGATGGAAATGGATGCTCTTTACCTGTACAAATTGCCAATTGATCTGTCTGGGTCTCTTAGCTTTACCTTCAGTTTGCCAACACTGTTACTGGAGAAGAGGCAAGGGGGTGAGGTCTACCTGTTCTGTCTTGCACAGCTGCTGGGTAACAGGACCTCTTGCTTAGGACCACTAACCAGTATCTTTAACTGAAGTACTAAATAAGCACATGCACCTAATTCTCCCCAAATCAGAATGGCCTGTTTCTTTCATGTTCATGCCCATTGACTTGAATGAGACCAGAGTGCTCATGACGCTGAAAACTAAGCCTGTTAACTGTAGCAAAGGGTATTCTTTGCTTTTTAAGAGTGCATTAGGTTACAGCTCATCAACATAAGATCAATAAAAGTGTATGCAATGAGACAATGTAGTGACAATATTTTTCCCTCTAGCTTAAGAAGGGTCGCTAATTAGAGTGGATTTTCAGACACCAGGCTGAGAAGCATTTGCTTTGTGAAACAGAGATYCTCAGGATCAAAGCTGAGTCAGAGCATCTCTGTGGCCCTGAAATTTGGTTTTCTTAATGGAAACAATGTAATAACATTCAGAGTAGGAATCCTGTTGGACTTGCTACTCTTGAGGCTGACAAAGAGCAAGCATGGAAAATTATGCAACCACAGTGAAAGCTTAAAATGCTTTTTTGACTATAGAATAGGAGAATATCAAAATTTCCAGTTTCATTCTTTGGTTTGGAAGAAGAGATTGCATAATGGCTGAAAATGCAATTAACCTCAATGAATAAGGATCCAGCAAACACTGAAGGAGCTAGAAATGAAGCTATTTAATAAGGCTACCCAGTCTCTTATGAGCATGACTACATCCCTGTTACATCCTGGTGTTGTCATGATGAACAGCACCTCATTCCACTAGTAATTCCTTGATGAAGTGAATGAAACTATTCAGAGAGCAAAAAGCTGTTTGGCRCAAGAAAGCTGGTGAAAGTACTGAAATTTCATAGCAGCAGGATTGAGAGCTCTATTTCTGGGGAAATATGTGGTATGTGTGACCCTTGTGTTGGCCATTAGGAGTACATTTCACTCCTTCATGGTTGAGGAGTAATCCAGACATACTGGTGACTCATTGCAGGCAAGAGTAAAATAAAAGAAAAAGAAAAAGAAAAAAAAAAAAAAGTTGAAGCTGATAATTATGAATCATCCAGTGACTTTAACATTGACTTTAGTGCTCAAATATTTTAGAGTATTCAGCCAGTTCTATCACTCTTATGTAAGCTTAAAACTTTATGCTCAGTGTAGTTTGAGACACTCTTAGGCAATGAAGGGCAGCCTTACAAAACAAGATTTACAAAGGAAAAATTATTTTTTATAGCTGAGGAAAAGATTTTTTCCAATATCGGAAATAACCAAATTAGTGAAGAGGCTTTGAGACTTGTATGTTTTCTGGAGCAGGATCATCAATGCACTAAGTGCATGTATAATTACCCTGACAGAAGGATATATTTCCAGTGAGCACTGCATGTCACTGGCATGGGCTTTCCTGGCTTTTAGTAGCCAGGTCTCTATGTCTCAGCTTTTGGCTCTCCAAGGGACCGTACATGCAGATGTTTCAAATAACAACTCCTCAACCAGTCTGGGATGTTGATTTCTTAAAATGTAATGGTAAGGAGAAACAATTCCTTCCTTGGTCAGTAGGTTTCAAAAATTATATGCACCCTTCAGCTGCTTGCACTCAGACTCTTCTGCTGACAGAACAGAATGTTCAGGTTTCTTCCTTAGCTCTTGTAATGCGTTATTCTCCCAAAGCGTCCTATGTTACATTCACCAAAACCAGCAAAGAAAGATGTCCTAAAGTTTTATGTGTTTCCTTGCTTGGTATCCATCATCTGTCTCTATTGTCATCATGAAAGAAAGCCTGGAGCTCAGCAGCAATTGTTCATGCAATTATAGAGGTGGGATCTGGAGAAGGAGTGTCTGGAAGAGACTTGAGCCTACTGTATCTGCCTGCTGTGGGATGTGTAGCTGTAGAACAAACAGGAGTGCATGTCCAATTCACATTCTAGGTTCCAGCTAAATGGCAAGGAGACAAAGCCGCACAAAAATGGTGCATTTGGATCTCCTAAAATAAATGTGCCTTGAGGTAAATATGATATAAGGTAACTGGACAGCAAAGATACAGCTCATGTGAAAAAAAAAGATGAGGACACTTACCAATGCAGCAAGGCCTCCTCATGTCTGCGCCTGCCTTGGGGGTGTTTCCATCTGAGCTGCAAGGGCTGCAAGGTCTAACTGGGGCCAGAGGGGCCAGTGGAGCACCTACCAATCACCCCTGCTGATTTTGCAGGATGTTTAGGTATCAGGGTACCCATTTGTTCCTGGAGGACCCCTGAAGGGTATCATGGATACCAAATACCCAGAAAGGAAATGCTGCATCCTGTTCTGTGAAGATCAGGGCAGGGGTCCTGTGGCATCCAGATGGATGTTCTTGATAGCTCAGAAAGACTGAGAAGGATTCAATTCATGTCTCCAGATAATTTTGGCATCCATTTTCTTATTGGAGTTTGGAGGAAAAATACTGACACTCTAATCTCCCAACTGAACCCATATCAAATAAAGTCTGTTCCAAGAGAACTAATTGAAATTTCTAACACAAAAACATTCTCTTAGTCTAAGGACTAGCTAGCTACCAACTGTATATCTATAGACAATTGCTAGACAAGGCTTACTAATAATGTTTATCCAGAAGTCTGAAAGGAAGAAATGTAAGTCCCTCGAGAAGAGAGAAGAGAGAAGAGAGAAGAGAGAAGAGAGAAGAGAGAAGAGAGAAGAGAGAAGAGAGAAGAGAGAAGAGAGAAGAAAAAGAAAAAGAAAAAGAAAAAGAAAAAGAAAAAGAAAAAGAAAAAGAAAAAGAAAAAGAAAAAGAAAAAGAAAAAGAAAAAGAAAAAG
>NW_020455316.1:5159029-5160380 GCF_003342845.1 Nothoprocta perdicaria
CCACTCGCTTTGGGGACTGTTAGATCAGATATATTAAAAATTAAACTCTAAATACACCTAACCAAAAAAAAAATGTCTATGCTCCAGCACATATGATCCTAATTAATCAAATTAAAACCTGCAAAGAGCAGTGAGACTACTAGTGAGTTCATAGATGGTCTTTTTGAGAGCTCAGTATATTTGAGAGCTCAGAATCACAGAATCACAGAATATTCAAGGTTGGAAGGGACCTCTAGAGATCATCCAGCCCAACCTTCCTGCTCAAGCAGGCACACCCAGAGCATGTGGCACAGGGCGGCATCCAGGCAGGTTTGGGAAATCTCCAGAGAAGGAAACTCCACAGCCTCCTTGAGCAGCCTGTTGCACTGCTCTGTCACCCTCACAGTAAAGAAGTTCCTCCTCACCTGGAGGAGGAACCTTCCYACATCTAACCGCTCCTGGGGAACGGCTCCAAGGTGGACAGGACTCCTTCCTTTTCGCGTTTTGCTTACCATAACAATACATTTAAGAAGAAAAACATGTTTCATTAAGCTTTACCTTTAGTTTTCCATTGCTAATTACCYAAGATGAAGTCTTTAAAATTATTTTCAAGGAAAAATGAAAATTTTAACATGAAATTGAATACAAAATAAAATGTACATAATAAACTACAAGAGACTCAGCTACAGACTCAGAAAATGCCTGTATTTTGTTATAGTTTTAAGTCTCAATAAATATATTTTCCTGAGAAGTTATAAAAGACTTGTTTGATTTCCTCTCTATGTCAGCAATAGACTTCTTTAAATTCAAGAATATTTATGAACAAATCGAGTGTTACTTCTTTAAAATGTGAAATGCCATTTCTAACAAAGCTAAGTATGGATACTGGATGAGCTATAGAAAAAGCAATTTCAAATATACCAACTACAGCTTATGGACTCTGAGAGATGAATTATCTGTTAACCTAATTAACAAAAAAAAAGGTTTCAACAAACAATTCAGGAAAAAGTAGGGAGAAATTTCTACCTGAAATATTTAATTTCAACTTTAATGAAAATAATCCTAATTAAAAAAAAAAAATTTCATTAATGAGTCTTGAAACAGATGAAAAAAAATCTATCAGGCCAAACTACCTATATCCAAATAGAGACAACTCTCATCTTGTAATCTGCCATCTAAAGGAGTGACATGGCCTTCAGGCCATGCATTGCTCTAGCAAGCACAAAGGCCTGAGCCTGAGGGCAAGAGGACATTGCATTAACTTTTTCTGTTGGAATTTTGGGTTTCTTCTTCAGAAAAGAATAGTCTTCTTTTCAATGTCCTCCTCTCCTCTCCTCTCCTCTCCTCTCCTCTCCTCTCCTCTCCTCTCCTC
>NW_020455316.1:5160481-5223269 GCF_003342845.1 Nothoprocta perdicaria
CTCGGTTCTCCAACTATGGTCATCCTTACTTGTTGCACAGTGTCCCTCTCTGAACCCAGTGGATTCATTTCTGGCTTCACCTCTACAGTATTTCATGGAAAGTTCATTGCCAAATTCTGTCTTTGGTGGTACACCCTGGCCCAAGATGGCTATACGTCCTCACAGTGGATGTATTGTATAGTAGGAAGCTTCAATCTTTCCCATACTTGGGTTTCCCAGTAGGCATCATAGGAGAAAAAGTTTAACAGGCATGAAACTATACAAAAAGCAAGCCAACACCTGAACATATAGAGAATTCTGAAGTGTTTTATTACTACAAAAATATGAAGCAAAATATTTTGGTTTAGAACAATTTAAATCTTATGTTTTGCAAAAAGTGTAAGTATTTGGATTTTTGGTTCCAGTTTCAAAAAATGAAATATTGAATCCACTCCTTACGCTATTTTTTTTTACCAGCTGAGTACAATAAAATAGAAACRTTCAGCTTTTTTCCACTTTTATTTCCCCTTTCTCCCTTGTTAACCTTTGAAAATAAAAGTTAGAGTGAAAAGGAAAAAATGAAGGAAAAATAGGAAAGATTGTCATTTTAGGGTGAGCATGCAGAGAAACTAATATCTGACATTTTTTATTCTACTTTTTTATAGCATAGTAAAGGTCATAAAAGGATAAGCGAATAGAAGAAAAATGAAAAATCCAAAGAAAGTCTGCAAACCAGATCTTTGTAGCTCAGAGGATCTATATTTTGCTTAGCCCTTAAAAATTTGGCTACCTCAACTGCCAACCTTCTCCACAAAGACACTTATTTTAAACTTGCCCATAAACTTAGGTGCCTAAAAATATTAACTGCTTACCTCAGAGATGTAGGGCACCCAAGAAGTTGCACTTGAAGGTTTTAGTGCATGTCAGAAAACAAGAAGAATTCATGAACATGCAGACTAGCTAGTGATAAGGATTTTTTTGAAAAAAAAATTGATTTTGAACAGGTGAATTTTTAAAAAAAATATACAAAACTATTTTACAGGAATAATTATAAAATAAGGAAAATCTTCACCTTATTGAAYGGTTTATCTATTAGAATTAACTTAGGGGTAGGAAGGAAGAGATAAGGAGTTTAATCAAACTTTTAATTACTACATAATCATTTCATATCAGTTCATCTTATTATTTTTTGTTATTTCATAAATGTTTTCCATCTTTATCACATGTCTGATTATTAAATACATATTCAACATATATGAAACTAGTTTAGAACAGTGCAAAGATGATCCCAGAAGCATCCTGTTTCCCAGCAGTTTTCAGTCCTAACATCTTCTACAAGACATTGATCAGATCCTTCTGCAAGCTTAAAGAAACAYCAGTTTAGTTTCCCTTTCATTATAATACCTTAGCAGAACACCTTCAGTACACAAGGTGCTGGGTTTGCGAAAGTGTTTTCTTGGGAGGTTGCTATTTAATTCTGCAGATGTCTAATACACTTAAGTCCTTTAASCCTTGAGCAAATTTGGGTACACAAGGTTGACTATACCAAATCATGTCAAAGCCTTCTCTCTGAACATTTGTCAGTTACAACATTGCACAAAATAATGTTTTCCTTTTGCATCATCTTAGCTCGCTTGTCTATTCTGTGCCACAGTGGAAGATATAAGTATTTCCAGTAGGGACACTAACAGAGACTATTTTCTTGGAAATGAAACCAYGTAATAACATCCAGAAGGGACAATAAAGGTGATAAAGAAGCATCAATATGCAATAATTGTGGAAATGCAGTAGTTTTTCTAGAAAATTTAAATAATTCATATGCACTTCTATTCAGAACAGTGTTTTTGCTTCTTGTCTTTCTCTTCTTTCATGTGTGCTTTCTATGCAATAGCTTACATTTTTAGCCAGATTTTTATTTATTTATCTATCTATTTATTTATTTGTTTATTCTTAATAAWAAAACCCTGTATTTATCGGCTCATTTTTCAAGTGGAGATTTTTATTTCTCTTATGTTTATTTTAAGTAATTTTATTTGCAGCTGAAAAGCAGTACATATTTTTGTTGTTCCTTATTTCAATGATGCAATTTATCTTGTTCATTTTCAAGTCCAAGCATTTGCTACCAGAAAGGTCTAATTTCAGGAGAATGGTCCTGACATGGGTCAATTTTCAGCTTGGGGTAGGTCCTTCTGCTTGCACAGGTCCAGCCTGTTCCTGTCCCTCTCCTGTCTTGCCTGTGCCAGCAGCCTCCATCCACAGACAGGGGCAGCTCTCCTGCTCACCACCATCCCCACTGCTGCCCTTGCACAACGACTGAGGGTACCACGTCTGTGGGCCTGATTCCCAAGAGGGACAGTGTATCCCTGCACCTCTGCCTGTCCTKGGCTCCCAGGCGTCTTGACCACCTCAGGTTGGCATGTGGGGCTAACTATCCATGACCAGCTCTTRCAGGCACACGGAAGTGTTTGGCACTTCGGAGCAGTTTTGCAGTTCAAGCTTTTTATTCTAAGAAGGATGCTAAGCTAAGTAGAAACAGGAAGGATGCCTGTGGGAAAGCATTTTTAAATGAAGAGACAGTTTCAGAGCTTCAGCTTTCSAAACATCAGAGTGTCTTTAGAGTGTCAACAAGAGTAGCAGTGATTCATACAGATTGTGGAAGACATTCAGAATATCAATTCAGAAAATTTGCCACCATGAAAGGGTTAGGTGTATGCTGAATAAATCCTTCTTCTAGGCCAAGGAGATCTTTCTCCCTGTAAACCTGTGGTGTTCCACAAAATKTGTGCAAACAAAACTACATAAGAGCTTGATTTAAGTGTGACTATAATGCCTCTGAAATGATATCACATACTTCAACTTGACTTTTGCATGTCTATTGCTTGACCTGTGTTAGGTAGTTTCAGAACCAAATACCAAGGCTTCCCATCAGTTTCATGGCTATGGTACTGTTTTATTAAGCTATTTTGGCTGATATCTGTCACAGCTTTCTGTCTATCTTCTTGTGCTGTGAACTCCATGGCATCAATATTGTCAAAAGCAGTGATTTCCATCGTTTTTCACGTACTCATTGTCACTGATCTTAACAGTGTCCAATCTCTATAACACGTTCTACAGGACCAGACCACTCTGCAATCCTGTCCTGCACACTGTTTCCTTCTGTCAGCTGAAAGGAAAAGAGTGTAGCTAAAAAAAACTATTGATAGACTTGCCAACTCTGAAATGGAGTATGTTAAAATGATTTACATGGAGAGATTTGTCTGAATATTTGTCATCTCTCTAAGCACTGAACAAAATTTGAGCAGTACAGAAAAATGGAGACTCTTTAAAGCTWATTATGTTGTATAATGATATTCCACAGGGCTTGGTCATTTTTCCCTTCCTTATWTTTGACTTCTTAATGAGATTTAAATGATACCCTGGTCATTTGATCAAACACTGAAGATTTCCCTTGGTAGTAAAGGGCAGCTGCAAAATCTGTTTCTTAACTGAAGTAATACTAASATAGTAAGAAAGTTCAGGTCTTAGAGTGAGGAATAACATGTCATTTTTACCAAAAACATGGTGTAGTAGCTACATATTAGGCAACAATATACAAAAGAGAACTATTGAAAAGGTAGAAATTTTCTCTGTAACACTTGTGTACACCTTGTGGTCTGTACCCTAACATAAAGAAATAACAGAATGAATGGTTATATCTGTGCTACAGGATCTGTGGATAAAGAAAACATCTATAAATTATAGCTTAGTAATAGCACTCTGTGGTTTTATTTCTGTATGGAGCTTGTACCACGCTTCTAACCTATTTTAAAATAAATGTAAACATCATCTATATTCTAATAGACTACTATTCTAGAGACTTTTGTGTTTTAACTTAACAAATCTGACAGTAATATGTAATGTCAGCACAGATAACTTACTATTTTTATTACTCTTATCTTACTGCATTTCCCATGTACATCTTAGGAAAAAAAAAATAGATATTCCAAATGTGACTCACTCCTTAATGAATTGCTTTGTACATTTAATATTTATAGCCAACATTTTAAAGATTGGCTCTGTCAATTACCTATGGACTGCAGAGCAGAATGATCAATTACACAATTAAACCTCTATTTCACATGTTATTGTCTAATTTGCATGAGCATCTGATAACTTTGAGCCTGCAAGAAARGCTCACACACCCTTGTTGCCTGGTTTGGCCAAGACATAAAGACATATAGAAAAAAAGTCATGTTTTTAAAAATASAATTCATGCTATTGTTGCTGAAAAAAAAAAAGAGAATATTTAAGAATTATACAATGTCAATGTGGGGCAGAAAAAATAAAGGGTTTATTTGGAACAGAGGAGCAAAATTGGCAAATATTTTCCTTTGGTAGAGTTGAACACCATGAGAGTATGTACATACTGACAAGCCACAGGACAGGTCTGAATTTACGTATTTCATACATGTAATATAACTGTCTATGCAAGAATTTTTTCTTAACATCAGTTTTAAAGTGTTAAAAAGTTGTAGAAATTGAATTTATTTTAAAGCTTGCTTCRTACTTGTAACAAATACTAACTCCTTCCTGACTCAGATCCTGACCATGACCAGACTAACTTCTTTACTTTGAGAAAGTTGGTGCAGAGAAACACAGTAACTAATCTAAGCTCATTTAAAGCAAGCTGACATCAAAGCTGAGAAATCCCTCACTGCCCACAGACACAGAGCACACAGAGGCATCAGTTACAGAAGGTACATTCAGGAGAGGAGTAATGATCTGTGGGATTAAAATTAAATACAAAAAAAATCTGTCCTACTATGTATCCCTGGGAAAGAAAGTTCATTTTACTGTCCAGACTTCTCTTTCTCTAGCCCGGTTACCTACTTGTATTGCATGTAGCTACAGCCTTTTCTCATGTGTTAATAGTCTTCTAAAACCTGTCAAGTCAAATTCTAGAGGAATATGTGACAGTTTTCAGTTTGATGCTTTACTTATCTGCATTTTTTCTAAGTTCATGAGTTCAGCAATACTAGCCTTTGCCAGAGGTCTAGATTTGCACTAAGYTTACATAAAGTTCTCATTAGAGGCATACACTTTGAAAAGTGGTCTTTAAAGAKCCCTCCTAATTCAAAAGCTAAAGGAAGTTAAGAGAAGAAAAAAAAATCAATACTTTCAACCTAATCTTAGAAGATAAGAGAAGAAAACAAAACYAATGCTTTTGAGCTAGTGTTATGAAAAGTAACTTATATAAAACTAAGACTTTCTATTATTGTTTTTCCATTAGCTACAAACTTGGGTTGTCTCAGCCTCTAGGCTGTTTGCAACTCTTAACAGTAAAGCGTGGACATCTCTAAGTGAACCTTTAAATTTCCTTTGGGGTATGACAGGTAAACAATTTAGGAGAACATTCCTTTACTGTAACTGATGTTCTGTGGTGAATTATTCCTAAGATATGTGCTTAGCACAGCAGTAGTGAATATGTTCCACAGCACAGCATGCCAAATAGTCCAGATTCAGGTTTTAATTTCTGCTGTAACTGAAATTGCAGTAACTCTGTTGCAACTTCCTTAGCTCTCTAGAGTATAATCTTGAATTCATGTTAGTGTAATGGGAGTGCAGAATCCGTCAGGGTGCCTTTAATATACTGAAAATACACATATATAGGCATAACCTTACATTGTATAAGGTCAGGAATTTGAAAGTTTTTAARAATTTTGTCTCTTCTGTAATAAAATATAAGTTGGATAAGATGAATATTAGGAACTGATGCAAATAAGGATGTTTATATAATTAAATCTAAATCATTGTTGATTTAACAAAGTGACAAAAAAGAAGACCCATTTAATAATATATTTTCCTCTGTATTTTTCCTTGCTGATAGACAAGATTTAATTTCCCTCTTGCTCGGTTTTGCCAGTAGAATTTTTATTTTGGCACAGTGCAAAAATGTAACATTGGCTCTCTGTCTGAAGTCTTGAGGTTTGTGTGTTTCACTTGGAGTGCTGTGAATCACAAATACCTCCCAAGAACTATGCAGACTTAGACCAGATTTGAAATCATAATAAAGGTCCTGATATCTTCAACAAGGCCTAAGTGGGAATTCATTTAGAAGTTTATCAAGAATCTTCCAAATGTTAGAATCAATGAGCTTTATGGCTTGAGTCATAACTTATTATAATGGGATCAAAACCATACTAGAATGTTACTGGTCAAGAGATGATGATGATGTCTGTTAAGATAAATAGGACCTACACTGAAGTTTTTCCAAGATACTTAAAATGATTAGAAGCATTAAAAAAAATACAGATTTATAGCAAGCATGATTCTACTAGCAAAATTTGTGTGAGGACAAGTTTATCAGCAAAAAWTTATTTGATCAATTACGTCTTCAACTGAAGCCCCTAAAACACAAAAGCCAAGCTTTTATAATAATAATAATARTAMTAATAATAATAATAATATGCTTTAATTTGCACGGATGTTACTGGAATCTTGTTTTTATCAGTACTGAGAAATCGTTTCAAACATAGAAAACGCCTAGGTGTAATATTTTCTTTGTCACACCTCTGAAGGCTTCAGAGCAGCGTTGATCAGTGTGAAAATGGTGCCATACTACCATGGAGGAAAGAAAATCTTCCATTCCCTCAGCATGGTGCTCCCATAGTGGTTTACTATTGTCCCTCTATTGTGATATGCTGACTAGATTTTTTGCAGTGTCAAAATATACCTCAGCAAACAATAATAGTACAACAAAAATGAACTGAAGCAGAGACGCTTCAGACCATTTGCCAAAGTACTGGTGGTTCCCAATTTTTATTTCAGCATGAGAAAAAAAAAATAATATGTTCAGTCAATTTTATTAAATTCACTTTTTACATATGCCTGAAATCCAAATGCTCTCAGCTCTGAAACGTGATTATTTTCATGTAGCTACTTAACGATATATCAAATTCTTACTTGAACAAACTGGATGKCTGTACTCTTTCATTGGAAAGTACTTTTTCCAGTCCTTTATTCCTTCCCATGGTTTTATTTGAATCTTCTCCAGTTCATTACCACTTGGTTCATGACTGCAAGGATGTTAGCAACCATGCCAGTACTCAGTGCAAAAGAGRTATACCTTCCCTGCTGTATTTCAGGATCTCACAGGATCTCTTGTTTCACTACAAAATTTTCTCACCTCTTCTGACCAAACCAGTTCACAGACAGCTGAGGTTGTCCCACAGACTCAATGCAGTTTGCAGAGCAAGTGTTTACTGCGCTGACAGTTCACTTGCATTTTGTTTTTCTGTATGTGTCCCTGTAGTTTGCTTGTCTTAAAATACACACCTTCTATTCCATGTAGCAGGCAATCACACTTGCTTTGTAAGGAAATACATTTCTTTTAATKGTTTACCACTCATTGTATAATAATATTCTGTTAATCATTATGTTCTTGMAAAAAATCAGAAGAAAACCTCTTTTTTTCATTCCAAAATCTGTTTTCTTGGATTTCCTATTAGACATAAAACACCCTCAATTAGAATTTCATTTTTTTAAAGATGCTTTTTCAAAATATCTACTTAAAAACTGCTCTTTGTTTTTTGATTTCATTTTGTTTTAACTTACTAATGGTGCGGTACTAAAATTTCCTTCTTGTGTACCTGTGTCCTTTTTTCTTAGCTCAGACAAATGCTGAACAGATGATGAATTCTTCTATTTTTCTGTATTGCTGGGCCAATATGATCCCTAATGTAACACCATAAAAGAACAGGGAAAACTAGCAGAAGAACAGCTGTCAAACACAGGTCCTCTACTGTCTGTTATCTGATGTTTTATTTGCCGTGTCTGCTCTCTTCCACAGTGTCTGTTCACTTCTGCTGTAACTTCTAAGCTCTGCACAGAAAACTGCATAATATTTGTCTCATTATTACCTATAAGTAGGAGACTCATTTAATTACATGCATCAAGTACGATACCAAAATGAAATTCTCCCATAATAAGTCCCAAAGGCTAAATATCAACATCTGACATATAATCTTCTGTTACAAATAATGAGATGAAAATGTATTGTCTTGAAAGTGGTTAACAATTAAATTCCATGTTAATTACTTTTTTTTTAATTTAGAGGAATTAATTGAATCACAGTCAACTAAATTAGATTAGAASCCCTCTTCTGTGCCATGCTATCAGCTGTCACTGAGCCCAGAATGATTTTGCAGCGTAAATCTGCTAAAGATACCTTTCTTCAGCAAGCCTTAGGTCTTGCCTTTTCAGTGAATATATCATCTGGCTTATTTATACCTTAATTGTTCACCATGGATTCATGAATAAAAGACAGACTTGTTTTGTTTGCTCTATTTTGGCTTTCATTGCGACAGGAGACTACGGTACCTTCATCTTCAGTTTAGCAGTAGCAAAACTGGCTTTGTTGTGTGGCATAGAAAGACAGCAACTTTTTGTCCGTTTTAACTCATCAACTGAATATTTATTTTTTGGCACAAAAGTTTTCAGCTGCCTTTGAAAACCAGTCATCTGTAGCCTTAGAGGAGGGAGGATGAAATTAGTAGCTGTTTACTCCCTTCTTCATAAATATTTATATTTCCATTTACATTATTGTATGTTCTGTGCTGTTTTCTTGTGAATTCTCAAGAATTTTAATTGCATAAGACTCAAAAAAATAAATTTTAAGAGTAAATCTTAAAATGTTTGCATTTAGGTTTTTTTCTGAAGAAGGTTGTACCTCAGGCTTAATCCATGTGTCTTTAATGCTTCCATTTCTTCAGTATCTGCAGTAAATACTACCTATGAAGAGAAAGACAGCAAAAAGATAGAAATGGAAGCCCATAAAATATCTGTTTACTATCTAGGTCCATATATTGAGATGCTCATGGTGAGTGGGATGGGATAAAGTGGATTACTGCTACCTTCATTTTCGACTAATTAAAAGTTGGCCCATGTCATGTTATACTCTGTGCAAGATGATATCCAGAGGCCCCTTGTCTTTGGAAGTTCACAAAATGAGGAAAGAGAAGGGAAGAACGGCTAGGGAAATGGGAACAGTATGTAAGCAACCATCATCAGCTTAGCTCTGTTTTGGTGATGATGTGCAAGTTGAGGAAGTGGGATGGAAGGAGCAGGAGCATATATGGGACAGCTAGCGAGACAAGGCATCACCAGCTGGCAAGGCAAGCTGGGCTATGGTTTGCTTTAGCCAGGTACCAGGCTAATGTGGAGCAGCACAGTCCCCTCTGATGTCCCGGATAGTGGCCTTGTCCATTGCAAGGAAGAAAAACAYGGCAGTGCTTTGTGCTCAGGAAATGTTGCTTGCCCCAGGTAGAGGTTGTGCAATGGCTTAGCCGTCACCTAACAACCAGGCTGTATGATAATATCAGCTTTCAGCACATCTGATATTGGTCTCACTGTCCGGAAAAACTAGTAAAGCTTGAAAGACTGTTGCGTGCAGGCAACATAGGGAACATTTTGTTGTTGGCATTTTTCCCCTTTAAATATACTTTTTTTTTTTTTTTTTTTTTTTTTTTTTTTTTTTCATTTTGTCATTCAATTGGCTTTTCAGTATCAGGTAGGCAAAACAAAGTAATTGGGTGTTAACAGGAACAACATAAGCTTTGTCTGCACTAATGTCTGGTGTTTTTCATAGAACAGGCCCTCTTATCAATTCTGCTACATCAGGAGTCAAAGATATTCCCAATACACACTATATTCTTTCCAAAGTTGACACCAGCCCACCTTTTGCTCATGGTAGATAAGCTGTGATTAGAGCTTCTTCAGGAATAAAATAACTTAAGGTGATAATTTCTGCTTTTTAAAGTATACTATAGTTCTACTGAACAAACATCACCTTGGCATGTGTATTATTTAATCCTTAACAGAGTGTTTATATCTCCCTTCATCTTAGATAATGAATGCGTCAGTGTCTTGTGGAACATTTTTTAATTAACATGTAGAATAAAAGAAAACAAAACAAAACAAAAAACTCCCATAGGACTCATCTCCAGAAGGCCACTGCTGAAAAGCTTACACCTCTAAAGTTCTACTGCAGAAAAGAGGAAGGGTATAGGCAGCAAAATCAGTGATATATACGGCTTTTTTTCCCAAGTACTTCTTAAAATAATAGAAATACATGCAGTAAAATATGATCTGAAACTCTTCTTCCCCCACAAATGACTTAACTCTGTTTCTTCCTCAACTTTGTCAGTATAACAAAGAATACCCTTAGCATTCAAGTTTTTCACAGAGTGTTCAGATTGTATCACAAAAAATAGACATTTGGTACAAAGCTGATTCAAATATTTGATTTAACACAGTGCAAAATACTTCACATAAAATGGCTCTTCTGTAAGCCCTGAGTCTATTTTAATACAGGTGCAGTTCTTTCTTTCAGTTTTGAAGATCTCAGTGCAAAATTCTGGGTTATTTTTAATAATCTTTTTGGATGAGAAAGGACAGCTTAAGACATCAGCTGACAAAAATTCAAGGGCAGGATAGCAATTATTAGTTTTGGTTTCCAGTAAAATAAAAGCACAAAATACATTTGTGAGTGTCGCTGAGTTGAAAAAAAAAAAAAAAAAAGAAGAAGAAGAAAAAGAAACCTTGCAAATGCAATTGCAGGTTTCTGTATACTTTGAAATCCAGCCTGATGTGACCTGTCAGCAGACATGATGCATTTTGAAAGAGACTGGAACTATCAAGTTCAGGAATTAAGTGATTAAATATTCCTCATGAAGTTTTGCAATATCTAGCTAATTTGTAGTATGTTTTTAAACTGTCTGTAGTTTTAACTTGAGTAGCAAAACTAGTAATTATAGTGGCTAAAACTTAYTGTGTGCATAAGACTATCTTCATTAATAAATACATTTTCATAGCCCTTAAGTAAACTGCATTGTGGCCTGCCTGGATATATAATGAGAGACACATGAAAGGAATTTGGTGCTGTATTTTGTGAATGGTCCAGATAAAAACTCCTTTGTCACAACTAAACCAAAATGTTCCCTGAAATATCTGCAAATTTAGTTATATTTTGTTTTGTGAAGAGGCTAATGAGTTCAGCAAGACTCTTGACATGAAAAGAGTAGGGAAAGGTGTCATTGCATTTCTTGTGTGATCATTCAGTTCCAGCTCCTGCTGAGGGTAAGGAATGCTCATTTCCTTCTGTGTCATCAACATGAGGACTATTAAACCTAAAGCTACCTGACTTTTTGAAAAACTGGCAAGTGATCACTACTGGCCAGGTGAAAAACCTGACCAGGAAAAGCAGTTTTCAGGTGACACATTGCTAYTAAGACGTTTTGTATTTGAAAGTGTCTCAACTTCCTCATTGCTTATGAATCACAGGGTGACAAAACAAGATGTTTATGTCATAACTGAATTTATTCAAGTGATCCTACCCATTATTAGGGTTTTTCTTTTCCCCATAGCATCTCACAGTATCAGTAATGATATCACAGTCAAAACTCTGTATCTCTGTCTCAGAGGAATACTGAGTCCACTTTTAAGTATTTCTACGAAGGTCTTCATGGTGAGGATTTTCCAGTGACATGTATTTTCCTTAATTTTTCAAAATATTTCTAAGAAGATTTAAGCTGAAGTAGCCTGCTAAAATTAGCACAAGATCCCTGTTACTTGCTGCAGATCTATTCATTTCAATAATTTTTTCTTTTTGTTTTCTTTTTAAAGTAGTTTTCCACTAAATTTCTTCTATTACGCATTCATTAAATCTAGAGCAAAAGATGCAGTAACATGTACTGCAGACTAGAGAAGAGCAGGGAGACTGTGTCTTTTAATTATGATAATTCCTGGTGAGGCCTAAAATGAAATCACATAGTACTTACCCAAAGCTAGCAATTGTCAATTATACTGAAGCAGAGACTAGCTCCTACCTGGGAATGGGAAAATGGAGACTTGTTTAACTCAGACTACTTCAACCACTTCTTTCCTAGTTCAAGTGTTCTAGTGGCAAAATCAAATGGCAAAGTTGCCCTTGGAAATGTCATTGGTGCTCACATGGAAGAGCAGCAGTGGGTAACAGTCAGAAGACTGGTCATACAACTCCACAGTTCTCCACAACTTCATAGATCTAATGCTGGACAAGCAACTTCCAGCTTTCATGTCATGTGGAGTTTCCACTTACTGCTCTAGTAGACATAGACTCTGCTTGTGCCATCACTACATTTGGAGGTTGGGCAGAAAAAGCTCATTTCAGACATTATCAGTGCATTTTAGACACTATCATATCACTTCAGATATAAATTTAGAAGAAAAATTTATTTTTATTGGTGAGTTAACATTTTTCCAAAGTTGTCAGTAAATGGCAGGGTGTAGTACCAGATCTCAGTTGGTCAGTCATGACATTTGGAATGACGTGTACCCAAACACTGCTTAAGGACATACCACAGCTTTTAAACAGGTTGGATCAGAGTATTTTTTTAAATTGAAACAGTAAACACAAAATTCTGAAGTAAAAATATTTTGACTAGTTAGAAGTTTTTTCCCCTTAGTATTAGATGTTTGGGGATTTTTTTTTGTTTTGTTTTTACGTTACATGTTTTCTTCTGACGGAGTCATAGATGCCCAAATTGCCTCATAGTTTATGCTACAAAAAGGACTGTAATATAACTGTTCTTTAAACTTATAATATGTGGAAGAAGGTAACTTGGTTTTCTGCTAGAGCATCCATTTGTAACATATAAAATACAAATATTGTATATAGGCAAAGAGCTGACCTTGGAGTTTGGGGTTAGAAACTCTTGACTTCTTTTCCCAGCCCTGTCTACAATGCTTCACTCCTCCATGCCTCAGCTTAACTACTCAGAAATAAAAGTACTAAAGGTACGAATGTCTTCTGTAAAACAAACAAGCGACTAGGGAACTTATTTGAGTTCTCCTGTTCAAGACCACTATACAGAAAGAAGCATTATTAGTATTATCATCACATCARCTGGGTTCAGTGCTTGTGCAGATCCTGCAGTAATCACTTCCTTCCTTGTTTTTTTATCTGAAGAGCAAGGCTGGGGCTGTTTAAAATGCCAGTATTATGTAGAGGATACGCTTGCATTCTTTTTTGTCTAGAATGCCATGTTTCTCACATTAAAATTTATGAAGCAAAATTCCAAATAATCATGTTGACAGAGTGGATTTTGTGGGAGCACCAACATGGAATGCACTGTGTTCCATTATCCTGGTCTCAGACTTGCATTCTTCTGCCATATTCAGCTTCAAAGAGGACACTTTCTTTCATTTTGCTTTTCACAGAAATTATGAATGGATAAATCCACTTAGAAAACAACTGCCTATTGGGCTCCAGAAGGATTTACTGGCTATTTAAAATCTTATTAAAAATATATATTATTCTTTCATTTTTGGGTGGTATTATTGGTCAATCTATTTTTCTCTTTAGTACAACCCTCTCCCTTTTCCAGACCAAATATATGAAATTKATAGAGAACAGCTGCTATTCAGTCTGTTGTAGTTTTATAACATGTTATCAAACTCTTTGAACACAGCTGGTAAACAGACACTCATCAGAGCATGCATGCCGGCAGCTTTTTGTGTCGAAAAGGTAAAAGACAATCATTTGGGGGAGAGTCTGTTAAAGCAACACAGACACTGCATCAGAAGACTTACATGAAGGACCTGTATGTTCTGCAAATAGGATGTTCAACTGAAGGTAGATATTCAAGTTTTAGATAAGAGACCTAAAGTAGAACTGAAGTCATCTTCCTCTTAGAGATTTACTTTCAGCTTTAGCAGTAAATCTTTGAACAAGTTTTCTCAGTAAATTCTCTTTTTAAAGTTGCATTTAGAAAAGATTTTTTTCCTTTTATTTTACCAGGATATTTCCATGTAAGCACAGAGGTCTTATGCAGTGATCCTGAACCTCTGAGAACCTCAGCAAAGGTGATTTAGTTTATTTCGGTTTATATGACTATCCATCCCCTATGACTTTGCAATATGTATGAGTACTTGTGTCTGCAAGGTGGGTGATGCTGACATCCCAAGCTGGTTTCTGGAAATATGATAGTTATTTTCTGAGTGATGTGGAAATCTTTTGAATTTGCTGCTGAAACAGCTTTGCTCTTCTTAAGGGGTCTGTACTGCTCACAGACCATTGAGAAACTGCAGGTTTACTGGCAGCTCCTAAAACTGCTCCCAATAAGAGCAGAGTGGTTGTCCTTCACGGCTAAAAAGTGGAAACAGCAGGGAGCTTTGGCAAGCTCCTGAAGCCACTGTACTTTCTTATGAGCACCACCCAAAAGCATGAGAATCAGGGAGCTGTAAGTGCTGACACTTGGGTTAAGTCTCTTAACCCAAAGCTGTGCAGACTCCTTAGCTGGGAGGTGAATATACCCAAGAGGTGTATTGCACTGTCAGACACATTTAACACCTGTGAAAAGCCAGTGGTGTCGTTGCTGTACCATAAATGTTATGTGACAAGGTAATGGAATGACTTATGTAATGATGTGATTCCTCTACCATATTTTCCCAGGTGGTAAACCAGGGAGGAAAGTGTACTTCACTCAAGACATGGTGTAAGGACATCTGGTTTTCATGCAGATAAAAATAGCTACCATTAGATGGCTGTTCATTAGGCGAGGTGATATTATTTGGTCCCTAGATGAATATCAGCCAAATCAAAATGTTCATTGCCACTGGAATCAGATTTTCATCTTCAAAGGGAAGAGTTGGAGTAAAAATGTTGGCATATAAAACAAAAGCAAAGTGTTAGGAGGATGTATCATTTGTATATCAGCCTGTTCAGGATACTGTTTTAAGAGCCTAGAAGCATAATTCAACCTGAGCAGCTCCACATTACAAGACAGAAGAGGTAATCCTTCACTATCCCACTGCCCCTGGGAGACCAGGAATCACAACTGCTGCAAAGCAGTGCCTAAAGGAAGCAGTGAGCAGGCTGCTTTCTGAACAGACAAATAACTAAATGTTTTGGATTACTCCTTATCTGGGTTAATCTGACTTGAAAGAAAATATTTCATTTATTTTCCCAGTGGAAAATTCAAATTGTCTATACAATTGGCAAATTTCCTGCAAATGTTTTCCATTTTTCAGAAACTGCTTTTTTTTTCCCCAGGAAAGCTTTCAGATAGGAGATCTCCAGGATGCAGGAAAAAGATTCAGAAAGCTATAATATCCTATGAAGACAATCAGTCTTTTGAGTCATATTTGAATCATATTGTGTTGAGTCAGACTCACTCACGATCAAGATCTAAAATCTAATTAGTGATCCAGTTGTTCRATGAATGTGCTAAGCTCTGAAAGGAAAGGTTAAAGGCCTCACCAGGCAGTAATGTCGCTGCATGTTAAAGTGATGGCAAAACATTAATGACAGTAAATGGAAATTTTTCAGCTTGTCCCACCACATCAATCTAATGACCTATGAAGCAGAAGACTGAAGTAAAGGCAGCAAGTTGTTTTGAGTAAGTCCAGTTGTACTGTTATTTACTGAGGTAAACTGTGGAGAGGAAGAATCAGCAGAGGAAACTAATAGTAACCTGTAACCCCAGCAGTGGGCACAGGAGGAGGGAAAATGAGGCACTTAACAAATTAAAGAAAAAAACATAATACTTTTTAGATAATATATTGTGTTGATTGTATAAYGGCAACAACGTCTTTCTCTGTCCAGCTGACACAATGATACTGAACATAAGGCAGGCAAAACCTTTCTTCTACCTAAATATGAATTGCTCATTGTACCTGCAAATGAATGAGAGCTGAGCCCAGATTGAGGCGGGATACCATGCAGYGTCAGGTCATGATCTCATTTACTACTGAATGAATAAAAAATGCCTCTAGCTCCTCAGTAGGGTTCTATACATTCAGTAACAATGTCAACACCATAGTGGAATAAATTACTTACAGAAATCTACAAAGCCCATAAGGGCTATATTTTTGCCTGCTCGTATGTCAGAGCAATAAATCAAGGCCTGCAGCCAGGTAGGGTTTTTTTCGTTTGACTTAAAAAGTCACAAAGAACCAATGATTCATTGTATTTGCATATGGAAAGGGCTTAGGTATGTTCCAGGATTCGGTATGGTAAAATGTGTGTCTTGTCAACTTAAATCAGCTATAAATATACTGCAAGTAAYGTGTATATCTCTTCTTCCTTATTTACGGAGTTACTTAATCTTTCTTTTCTTTTAGATTTATATTAATCTGACTTTATGTGCTTCTTTCACCAATGAATAAACACAATTATTCTTGTTTGCTGTCCAAAGCCTTTCAGTTGGCGCAACAATCCCTTAAAAGACTACCTTGGTCTAACATATTTACTGACGTAAAATGTAAAAAGATACAACTACTGACAAAAGTCAAAAGGTTTTACAGAAAGTACATATTTACAGACACTAACTCTCTTACTAAAAGAAGTGGGCAGCAAAACAGAGGAATATGGAGATACTGAAACACATGTTATCTCTAAAGAGGAAGAAAACTCTTTTTTCTTTCAAAAATGGGAAGATGAGAGGTTGCATCTTCCACAGAGGCTTGACAGGTATTTTCAAAAACACTTACCAGTGGGTAAAGAAGGGTGTCAGGACACAGTTTCAGGAGAATGGCTGGATTCTGGAGGGAARGCAAGAATTTCCTTAAGTTCCCTGTAAAATGGACTGTTCTTTATGGCTGTGACTGATCTGGGTGATACGACTGCTTTAATGGCCTGCTTGGCCTTTTCCATCATCTCATAGCTACACCTGATTCTGGGAGAAAAATGTCTTCTGGCTTCATTTGTTAAGTATACTTTCCTAAATATATGTTCTCTCAAATAAATTAGTTGCCATACTGAATCTACATCTGGATCCAGGATTTGAAATTATTTTAAAAATGTACTGTTCCAATAACATCCAAGAATAAAAAGTTCCTTATGTGATTTGTCTTACATATAGTTAGATCRTGTTATATACTGTTACAGTCAGAAAAAAAACCTCATGTTACTGAACACAGAATTCAAAATGCAGCAATACAGCGATTCAGGAAATCACTTTTTAAGTTGCATTAGGAACTCTATGTTTTTGCACGTTGKTTTTTTTTTTACTTTTTAGAGAGTCATCCAACAACATTTGCTTTTCTTTCATCTCTCCAATGGCATAGATATAACATGAGTCAAAGGACAAGACTCTTTCATGTGAATTCTGCAGATCTTAGTGTTGGTTGACAGCTCTGTAATTTTTGTCAATAGCTTTGACAAATTGTACAGTATTGCAGTATTCTTGATGACATTTGGAGGGGAGAGAGGATGGAATTATCAGCTTGTCCTGTCATTCAGTGCACTTAGATAGTCAGGTAATTGGCCTTTGAAATCCATGCTCAAAAGMAGGTGAATTATTTAAATATTTTACTGTGACATGGCGCTCTATAATCAGAACTGACATAATCAAGAATGGTGTTTGTCTAATGGGAAAAGCAGATTTTAATCAGATTGCTTGCTGCCAGGGCATCTGGAGAGTTTTCACTTGCCTGGTTTTTAGTTTCAAGGAGAATAGATACAGGGAAGTGCTTGCCAGCAAAATGGTTTCATGAATGTATTTTGATTTGAGATCTTTAGTAGCTTGCACAGTGGGTAATAATGAGGGAAACARGTTTTAAAGTCAGTTCTCCACTATGGTGATGAGTTCTTTGTTTGGGGACTCAGCAAATACAGATGCTTGCCAGAGACTTTTGAAATCATTCTGGGAGGCTTTTTACCACTTCAGGCTGCCTCTWGCACAGGGAAAGTGGAGCCCTGGCATAGCATTGCAGTATTCATTTGGGGTGCTGTATTGCTTGTTGAAAAAAGAAAAAAATATCTCAGTGTTTTGTGGCAGCATCAAAATCTGCCAGTAGTTAGGCCCAATGGACAACCTGGAGAAGCAGTAATTTTTAATTGGATGCAGCAGTAATTTTTAATTGGACAAAACTTAGAGTTTTGCCTCTCAGATTCCTCCGTAAAGAAAAGGTTTGTACATTGTGAAGCCTATCAAAAGGAAGGCATCTCCTCAGATTAATGAGGCACTTAAATTTTATGTGTGTTTGTGTATGTGTAGGTATATCTTTTCCTCTAAGAAATTCATCAAGTTAGTAACAGCTGCACTCCAGTTTAGACCTGCTGAATTATCAGATCTGTCATCAGTATCCTAGACTATACAGGTTAGTGGACTCTGTGGCTGGGAAGGCATTTTTTAGGATATTATCTTAAGTGCTGGGTATCTGTTAGAGTACAGAAACATTTTAGGATGAGGGAGTGGCTGGGCATGCCTTTATTACTAATCATATTTTGATTGCTTTGAGAATTGTCTGACTGCTCTGTGCCGTATTTGTGTGAACTGTGTTTCATTGTACAGCAGTGAAAAGACAGGCCAACCCTGTTTTCAAGTCGCATACAACTTTTGGCACGAGATGAGGGTATTAGTCCTYAAAACCATATTGTTCAGAGGGCACATCAGCAGGCCCACTGTCTGCTGCTGGCACGGCAGCCTGGCACGCAGATGACGCCATCCATCCCCTGCCTGCAGCTAAGGATAAGTGGCACAAAGAAGGTGAGCTTAAGCAAGCGGTCAGAGTGATTTACTGAGGGGATTAGCAAAACCGAGCGCTCCATGCTCTTCCACGGGCTTTTGTTGCACATGGAGCTGAGAGTGCATGATTTCCACCAGATATCATGAAGCAATGCAAGCTCGCATTGGAGCACCAGGGCAGTCTGAGGCACAACTTCCCTCCTGGAGGCAGCCAGAGGGACTGTCCTCGGGCCAGCTTGGGAGGCTGAGAACCCCCAACTCAATGTCCTCATTAAGGGAAATGCTYTAACAGGAGATGGGTGCTTCTGGGCATCAACCAGAATAGAATCCAATAACTGGAGTACAATCCATAAGAAACATTTTTCAGTAGCCTGCTTTTAGAAACCTGGACTTACATTTCCTGTCTTTTTACCAGGTGCTGTTGTCAGAACTTCAGTTTGGGTCCTAAAGAATTATGTACCTTATGTACCTTATACGTACTTTATGTATGAGGCAACATTTCTATCAACTCTTTCCTGCAGATTATAGTGAGATACCTGCTCAGGCTTCCCCTTAGGGGAAGGTGCTCCGGTCATTCCTGATTCTCTGTGCCGGGAGCTTGCATTCAATAGTTGAAATGTAGAGCCAGGCAAGTGAGACACACAACAAAGAAGGGATCCTGAAAAGGAAAGAGAAATCAAGCAAAAAGGCAACATGCAGAGCCTCTAGTCAGCAGGAATGCTGGATATCTTGACAAACCTTAAACAGTCAGGGAAGCAATGGAAGCAAGAACTGTATCTGTATTCACAGAATCACAGAATCACAGAATCACAGAATCACAGAATGGTTGAGGTTGGAAGGGACCTCTAGAGCTCATCCAGTCCAACCCCTGCTCCAGCAGGGACACCCAGAGCACGGGGCACAGGGCGGCATCCAGGCGGGTTGGGAAGATCTCCAGAGAAGGAGACTCCACAGCCTCCATGGGCAGCCTGTTCCAGGACTCTGTCACCCTCATGGGAAACAAGTTCTTCCTCACATGGAGATGGAACTGCCTGTGTTTCAACTTACATCCTTTKCCACTTATCCTATCACTGGCCATGACTGAGAAGAGTTTGGCCCCTTACTCCCTACATTCTCCCCTCAGGTACTTATACATATTGATTAGATCCCCTCTCCACCATCAACCTTCTCTTCTCCAGGCTGAACAGCCCCAAMTCACTCAGTCTTTCCTCATACGACAGATGTTCCAGTCCCTTAATCACCTTTGTCGCTCTCCATTTGGCAAATTCAAGGTATACAGATCTAAGCATAGATTTAAGAAAAAAAATAAAATAAAAGACTTTTTATCATATCTTGTGGGGAAAGGTGAGAAGGTGAGAAGTGAATGAAACATAATTGCCAGGACTAATATTAAAAGCATTGGAACAAACTGTGACTCGAGACAACTTAAGCCYTAAAAAGAGACTGTATGAACCAGAGGTGGAACCAAAGCACGTTTTAGAGGACAGAGTTGTGATATTACATGTAACATTGGAAAGACTTTCACATTCGCTAGCTGAAAGACAGGATTGATGGCCRTACTTGTGATTTCAGCATGCAAGAATTATTACTGAGAAAAACAAGTTCATTCTCTAGCAATGCTTTTGAAAAACAGGGACAACGGAACTATCTGGGGAAAGGTTTRAATCCGTGGCTGACACTTGAGCAAAGAGGGTAACTAACACTACATTATATCCAGGAACTGATCCAGAGGCAGTTTTACCATTCCAGTGCAAGATTCACTGTCCAGAAGGCGCTCTGCAGAAGGAAATAGAGAAAGCAAAAAGGAAGAATACCTAGCATATACGCAGTGGTGAAAAGGGCCTGGAAGTGAAAAGCCTCTTATTTATTCTGACACTAAGCCAAGAAGAAAAAATAGCAAAGGGATTATACATGCATAAGGTAGAGACATCTGACAAAGCGAGGGCACCTGCAGTGTCACTACAAGAGTCACAGTGACTTGGTCCTGAGGGTCTTTCTGCACCTGCATGCACAGGGTGCCTTCTGCCTTCTTCCTTTTTTTTTTCCTCTCCCTTTACTACAGCTAGAGGGCAAAATCTTTTTTTTTTTTTTCCCCCATCACTCCCAATGTACAAAAGCATTTTCTCTTTTAAGCTGCTTTTCTAAGAAGACTATAACGCTCTGTGCATCTCTCCCTGCTCTAAGATGCTGATCAGAAACTCACTGAGGTGTGAGCRTGTTCTCCAGTTCAGACTCATGTACAGCACGCACGGCTGACACAGAAAAATTCACCCAAGCATATATCTGTCTCCGGACAGGGAGCCTAGATCCTTCTTGATTAGTGCAGCAGCATCAGAGCTCAAGCCTCAACACGGCAATGTGATTGTCTGTAAATTTAATTGCAGCACTGTCTTGAGCATAGCTTTGCTCCGGGTGACACTCTCACCATTCTCAGGGACTGTCCCTAAAATAGAATTTAGCTACCGYGGTGATAACAAGACTTATAAGGCTTATATGATACATATGGCTGGATTTTGCCAGCTGGCCTCAGGGGCAGAGAACTAGGCTCGGTGCTGCTTGATTTCCTAGAAGAGATATGACCAGAGAGAGCAATCACACTGACACAGCATGTTAGCATCTGACTCTGAAATACGGGCAGACAAGCCTTGGAGGAGTTGGCTCGCTAAACCACTGTCCAGCTGCAAGCATTCCTAAAGAGTTCTTCCTGAACACTGTCTGCAAGCCTGGAGACTGAGCAGCATCCAGGCTCACCAGCTCCTATTTGGACTAGGCATTCAAGAGCACAGTGATTAGCAAATGAGGACCTGCTCTTTACCTCACCATTTAAGATGCGTGGCGGAAAGAGAAAATGAGGAACTGTCATCTTATTAACCCGTATCCTGAATTCAGGCACAAAGAGAAAAAAAAAAAAGAAAAAMAAACAAACAAACAAAAAAAGAAGCACTAGGGCAGATTTTGCCCCTGGTGCCCAGCAGTGATGGGTGGKCTGAGCCCTCTGTCAGTAGTGGGTTCCTATAGGACCTCCATTTTCCTACCTCAAACTGCAGCTTGGCAGGCAGATGGCATAGGACAAGTTTTCAAAACATGCCATTTCAATAATGGAAACCAAGCTGTGTATTTGAAACAAAACTTTTCTCCTTAGTTCTAGAGGAGAGAATGGATATTTGTAAGCTTATAAAACTCAATAACTTACCATGAAGCCTATGAAAATTATTTTTGTTTTCTTGCAAACAGTCTCTTGATTCCTGTCTTTTAGAAGAAAAGTCTTTGCCAATGTTTGAAAGTTAACTTTATTTTGTTCTTGAAGATAAAAATAATTCTGAAAAGAACTATAAACAAAGAACAAATGTTATTTTTTAAAAATTGAAATTGCATTACCTTGGAATTGTTTATAAACCTCCCCCAAACCATTGCAGAGTTGAAATAAGGATAAAAATCATCTCAGTGCATTTCAGACCACTAAGCCCATGTTGTCCAAGACTGCAGTGCTCTACAGAATTGTTCTCACAATGTTTTCCACCTTTAGGTGTTGACTCTCCAAAATTGGCTCCACATTTTGCAAACTAGGAATGTTGTACACAGAATTGTTTGTACTGTTAGTTCAGTTTATTTCTGTGATTYATAAAATCTCTAAAATCAAAGAAATAAGAATTTGTGAGCAATAGCTACTCCTACAATATATAACTTGTTAAAGATGTGTGCCACTGCTCACTTAGCTGATGCTTCTCGGAGTTTTAGAAATCGCCATTTGCAAAGGACATGTTTTTTGGTGTTAGGAGAGTTAGATGCAATTCACCACACATGAGAAGGCCCTTTAAATTCATTGTCTCTGATGATAATGGCAGTTGCAGAGAAAGGTGTCTTTCAGCATGAAAATGTATCCAGCAGGCATTTGCAAAGATTCACTCTTCATCTACCTTTGTATCTCTGCTGAATGCATTCTCTGAGTCAAAGGAGTCTTTGAAAAATTGACCTAGTGGGCTGGGAGCAAATTTTCAGACTGTAAATGCACAAAATCTTTTGGTAATTGGTAATACCTGATTGATCCTCTCAAATTTGTACTATTTATAAAGTTCATATATATTAGTTTTGCCAAGTGCATATTTCAGAGCCTATGTGTAATTCCAGAGAAAGCTCATAACATTTTCTTGCTGCTTTGGCAACCATTTTCCATTTCCCATATCATATCTGCCAACATCTGTGGAATTTTATATCAGCAGAGAACCTAATTCTTCCATATTCTTCTTTCGAAAGCCTTTGACTTTATAGCTGGAGATATTTTATCCTTTCAGTTCCCTTTCATTGGAACTGAAACTAGGTCTTGCCTGGTTACTCAGGGCTTTCACCGCCAAAGTGTGTTTGGAACCTCAGGCTACCACCTCCCACAGCACTGTCACAACAAAGCGGATCTCCATAAATCAGTATTAGCAGAGTGATAACAAGAATTGTAAAAATTAGGGCTGCTCTTAAGTTCAAAATGGGTAAGTCTATCACACAGACATTTTTGCCCTCCCAAGTTAGTATCTCTTTCCTGAGTGTTCTCCAGACAACGCACTCCAATAGGGAAAATTGAAACAATGAGAAAGAATTGCCCACAAAAGCAAGAAATTCCTAGCGCCATCAACACAGGCTCTAACGAGGACCAGAAAAGTTCATGGACAGATCACAAACTGGAGTATGTCTGCTGATGACTTTTCATCAAGTGAGGTTTCAGGAGGCATAAGAGATGGTGAGTTAATCAAAATGAATCAGCAGATCCTCATACTGGAAACTGGTTACTCTATAATTCCTTTCAAACCCCTTCTGCTTTAGTAAAAGTCTTATTGAATTTTAGTGAATTAGTCACAAGAAGCAACAAGAGTAAAACATCTACATTTACCAATAAAAAGGCATCAATTAAGAAAGGAAGATTATTTCTAACTGGGTAAACTTTTTGGTTTGGTTTAACCTTAAGTAAAAAGACTTAGATTGGATACATACACTGGAGAGTATCCCAAAATTTGTAGCAGTATTTTTAGTTTCTGGGGAAACTTTGCAACAGAGGAATAACATTTAGCCCTTAGGGGTAAAAAAGTCTTTGTCTTTTGTTGTATCACTTATTCTTTATATAATGGAAAGTGTTGGGCAAGCATAAATGTTACTGTTGTAAATAGCACTGCCTAAAATTATGATATTAGATATTCTTCCTGTAAAATAGAATATTTTCCATTTTTTCTTTTTTTTTCTTTTTTCTTTCATTTTCTTTCCTTTTTCTTCATATATAGAAATGTGCAAAGGATCTTTTTTTATACTAGGGAAATTTATTTTAACTTCTGGATAAAATATCATAGTCTGTTTCACTGAAAACATCCTTTTAATGAAAAATTCTATTTCTTATACCTAGATAATCTGATAAACATATAATCTGATAGTTGAAATATGATCGTACATATGCAATAAATATTAAGGCTGAGCGAGCTAGGCCTGTTCAGCCTGAAGAAGGGAAGGCTGAGGAGGGATCTGATCAGTGTGTATAAATACCTCCAGGGAGGGAGTGAGGAAGATGGAGCTGGTCTCTTTTCAGTGGTGGCCTCTAATAGAACTAGAGGAAATGGCCACAACCTGAAGCACCAAAAGTTTCACAGGAACTTAAGTAAAAAATTTGTGGCAGTGAGGGTGACAGAGGCCTGGAACAGGATGCCCAGAGAGGTTGTGGAGTCTCCTCCTCTGGAGATCTTCAAAACTCGCTTGGACGCAGTCCTGTGCCACGTGCTCTAGGTAGACCTTGCGTGTGCAGGGGGTTAGAGTAGATGATCTCTAGAGGTTCATTCCAACCTTAAGGATTCTATCATTCTATGATTCTAATCTTAAAATGTAGGGTTTGATTTCAGCAACTCTAACCTCATTGAAACAGCAGGCAAACACTTGAAAGAAGAGAGTCGGGTTAACTCTATGTGCTCCAATATTTTTTTCTTTCTTTTCTTACTTGGCTTTCTTTCTTACTTGGCTAAAGTTTGATATTTATTTTTCTACAATTATCTTCTATTTTATGGAAAGAATTTTTGTAAAAAAGCAAAATAAAAATGATATACAAGGATGGTATATATCCTTGTATATCATTTTTATTTTGCTTTTTTTAAAAAAAATCTGGTATATATATCCTTGTATATCCTCCAGGAAACAGAAAAAATCTCTCTCTTTTGCCTTTTTCATAGGTTATTTTTTGCAGGAGTTAAGTGATAATTTAAGCATCTAAGTAATCAGATATTTCATATGAAATCTGATTTGGGGAGGAAATTATATTCACATAAGTAAATAAATTACATAGCTCTGTGTTTTTCTTTCATTTATTTCCCAAATATTTATTATTTTACACRTCTTCCAAAATGTTCATTCTTTGACACTCTTTTCTTTGTTAACTTGCATGGAGATTTCTATTTTTAGGAATTTATTTTTTTCTGTCATTTCTCTGTAGTTAAATTTCCCTTTTTCAAGACTTCTTGGCATAGTGGAACCAATTAAAATATATGAGTCTCAGATCTTTATTCCAAGGCCTTTCATCTATACATTTATTACAATTCTGTTTAAGCAGTTTAACGAGTAAAAGAAAGATTACCTACCACTGCTGGATGCCCACGGTGCTCTTTGCTACTGGACACCTGGCTCCCAGATTTTTGTCACYGAAGTGCCTATTTATTTGGAGCTGATTTTTCCACGGATAGGGGYAACCAAAATGACAAAAATGATACACTAATTTGTTTTGTTGAAGGAATATTTTACAGACTTCATGTAATCAATGTACCTGTTATTTTGGCCGCATCACTTAATTTTTTGAGTTTTTCCATTCTACATCCTTCTCATCCTGCAGCATTTTATTTTGTAAATCAACATTCATTCAACTTGTGAAATCTGATGGAATCTGAGTTGGAAGTAAATGACTGCTTCTAATTTTTTTTTTTTAACTCAGCAATCTAAATGAGAGACCTACTGTGAAAAGAGGCCATCTTGCAAGATTTCTTCCAGCTGAGAATTTACTAGGATGAAGTCAGTAACCTGTCAAGTTGTTGCTGTCCATCGTCAAAATTTACTCTTCATACGTGTATTGTCTTTGTGTTCTTCAGTCATGCTGAGCTGCAGCAGTGACCCTGGACCTTTAATTGTGCAARATATGAGCACTTTGAGCAGCAAACCATTATTCAAATATTTTTTGCGCTCTGTACTTCCACTTGATTTTCTTTACAGTAAGAACAGCAGAATAAGAATAAAGACCATGGGGAAAGGAGTAAATTTTGACACTGAAAAAGAACAATCAATTCAATCTATGTTGCATGAGGCCCAAGGGAGCTATTCACAAAGCTGAGTCAGTATTATTAGCACAGCTGTAACTCATCCTCTGTATGAGATCTCTCTGCTGACTTCATTTGAGGTCCTCATACTTAGTGTCAAGTGAATGGAAATATCATGTCCAGAATGGATATACTACCAGTGCTACATGCAAGCTCTGAGTGCATCTCAGTCTCTTAGATGATTAATTTTCTATGTATTTCTGCTGCTGCTTCAACTGGTGAGAAAATCTGTGCTTATAACTTCATTGTTTTAGTTTAGAATTGTCAGGAAGAACATCTGAAAGCATCCCAAATTAGGCTGTGGACTCTTTAACAATGAAAAAGCAAAAGTAAACTGATCTGAGCAACTGGCAAACGTTGTCTACCTATACAGTTTGTGGTGGACACATATAATACAGAAAAATTAACAATGATAATGTGATGGTGTTTGATACAAAAAAAAATGGTGTGATAGTCCTACAGGAAGCTTTAAGCCTAGAATTTCATACAACACGTTACAAATTAAAGTAAAAGCTACAGTTCACATGAACAAAAGAGCATTTGTCATTCTTTACTATACCACATCTCTTTCTTCTCTGTGAAGTATAATACTTTTTTTTTTTTTGAGTGAGATTAAAAAAATAATTCCTCCATACTCTTACAAGACTAGGRTTTTGATAAATGCTTAATCCAGCATGAAACAAGACACCTACTGCTAGATCAGGTGAGGTAAAGATGTTCCACATACAAACTGGSGATGTTTTTATGCTCTATAATAATTATTTTCTTCTTGAATTACTAACTTTCCTAAGAATATAATATATTTTGGATTGCTGAAGTTTCCCTTTCAATTTACTGGCTTAATGAATTTAACTCCATTCATTATTTTGTTTAGATGTAGCACATCTTCTGCAAAGAATTTCTTCAATTTCTAGGCAGTAATGAGATAAATCCAATTGGGATCTTGGCCAGATTGTTTTACTTCTAAGTGTCCTTTTTAATTAAAGGATATTTCTGTGCTTTTCTCTGAATATATTCAGTGTGGGTACAGCCTTGGAAGTGTTTGAAGAAATCCCATAATCTCAGTTAGAGTCTTTTTTGTTGTGCCTATATTAGCCTTCTTTTAAGCAGGCAAGTAATATCCAAAAGAAAATTCATCCCAATATACAAGCTCAAGGCARTACAGGAGCCCAGGTGTAGGAGGTAGACATGTTCCCTGCTATATCTGAGTTTTGACATTATATTCCAATCATTTTTATGAGAGAGAAGAAAACATTATAACCAGCTGGAAAGTAAACTAGTGACAGGGAGCTTCTCAAATCTGAAGCTGGAGTGATAAAACCTAACAATCTATAGCAGTAAAAACTAATGAGCTTGTCTGATAAAGTCTCTTATATGAAACTTTTCAAAGGTTTTCACAAAATACCATTATTTGGCTGTACTTTTACACAACACTGAGTGCCTGAAAACTTGCTTGTTTTTTTTTTTTCTAGTTAGGAACCAAATCTCTTGAAAATTTGGCAGCTTCATGGTACAATCTGATGACTTATGGCATGAAACTGGCGACTGGTATGGGAGAGAAAAATAACTTATATAAACCACTRCAGTATGTGAAATCATCAGACCAGCAAAGAATTTTTTTTCCAAGAAAACGGGATAGTTAAGTCTTTRTGGGAACAGGGTCCAGGATTTTTTTTTTTATTTCAGGGATACTGTGAGTTATGTTTTTTTTCYGGTATTACTGCTCAAGAGATTTCATCCTTGTGTCTTCACTGTGCTGTGCAAATAGAGGAAGCAGGTGACACAGCTAGGTAGAAGCTGGGGATGTTCGTAGACTCATTGATTTTAAAGTCACAGCTGGCTGCTAATTTAAAATTGCTGCCCTACCCATTAAAAATATCATTTGCTTTTTGGTGAAATTTTCTGATTTTTATTTATATGAAAGAATGCTTGGCACAGGYTGCTGAGACTAAAGTCAGTAGTTGGCCATTTTTCCTGGCTAAGAGATTGTTTCCCCATTTTCATCAAACYAGCCTGCCAAAAGAATGTGTTCAAGAGGAAGTATAGTAAGTGTAGATGTTACAGGATCTTGGCAAAATTTTAAAAGTTTAGGGATATAGTTCCAGATTGGTACCTCGGAAGTGAAGATACTATATTAATAGAATTTTCTCCTCTTAAATCAGGACTTTTTTGGACAATTTCTTCACTTGGAAAGCAAAAAACAGACTGTGCTCTGCTGCCATTTCTGTACCTACATTGAGTTACAATCTCATCACATTTTCCTGGTAGTTACATTTCTTAGTTATGAATCACTCTCAGGCCTCCCAGAGAAAACACATTAGAAGATGCATCTTCTTCCCATTTAGAAGAACTGCAAACTATTGGTTTTAGTCCATTGCACTTGTTATATTACACAGCAAGCAATGGGATGAAATTTTTGCTAGAAATGCTGTTGGTGGATAATTACTTTAACAGATAAAATAAAAACAGAGTAAAGCTTACACCATTCTAATAGATAGAAACAAAAGRGTAAAAGAATATTGAAAACAGTAATACAACATATTTTGACTGTAACAAAATTGTTTTTTTCCCACTTGGTTTTAACGCATACCTCCTTCAAGCTAATTAGTTTGCTCTCAGCTAATTCAGTCAACAAGAAACTGAGGACTTCAAATCTAGCTAAAGATTTGCTATAAATTTGGAAACCATTGGTCAGGTCCTATAGCTAAGGTTGATCTAAGTAGTGACTAAAAAGGAGAAGAAAAAGTCCTGTATGATTTGTAGTTGGGGCAGTCTTGTGCAGTGTGTACAAAACAAATATTCCTTAGGCTTCTTTAAATATATACACTGTCAAGATGTAAACAACTTCCGCTGACAAGAGTCAGTATAAGAATCAGGAATCTGAACACTATCTGCCGCACTTCTAATCTTCTTATGTGCTACAAATCTCCCCATTGAATGTTTGGAAACAATTTTAAGATGACATCAATACCATATGTTATTTTAAACAACATTTTATGGAAATCCAAGGGAGCAGCAAATTGTGCTTTAGAACCAAAAATAAAAGAAAAATACTTAAGTGATTAAACTTCTGCAGAGCAAGCAAACGGAAGGGCACAGTGATAAGGTTGGGAACAAGGACCCATTTCTCAGCAGACTCTCACCCACAATTACTTAAATTTTATCAGTAGCTTTCCATTGCTGACATCTGCTCACGGGGTTCACACCACATTTCTACATGAAAATGCTTAACTGTAAATATATCAGAACTAGTGCGCTCAAGTGAATTGCACAAGAGATCGTCCTTTAGATGCAAGTCTGTTCCTAAGAATTTGTCTAATCCCTCCCCCTCTCCAGTCACTCCTTCAAAGATGGTCGGCACTCTGTGTAACTACCTGTTTAGAAATGTCAGATTGTTTCTATTCTTTCCTAATTTGTGAATGGAAAGTGAACTAAAAATGAAGTAATCTTTGATTTACTTTCTCTTATGAAGTGTACACAAAAAGGCTTTTGTTCCCTACTCTGTTTATGATGGTGGTAAACCCAGAAATCTAGCAGTTCTGTAGCACATTTATGCACGTTTTCATCTGGGTGAAGAGGATTGTCAGAAGACTAATGCAGTAAATCTTAGGTTTTGTTTTGGGCTCTCCTTGTCAACAGATTGCATTTTTTTTTTCCAAAAAAGAGTACTAGTTGCAATAAATTTTGAACTAATGATCTAAAAACATTGTGAAGTAGAAAATCTGGTAAAAAAACTTTGGAATTATTCACTTTACACTACAATGTGCTTTTGAAATAACTTCTCCAAAGAGAACATGATGTGCTCTGAGGATAAAACAATAAATTGAAGAGTTGTTTTAATAATCACGAATTCCACCACACCAAGGATGCTTTTTGAAACTCAGTGAGAACATCTAGAATTTTAGTATCACAGCAAAAAAATTGCTGTGCTCTCCTAATGAGCTCTCTTAAGAATGGTGTTTGGGGAAGAGATTCGTTTCTCCATCTCGAATTAAAAAAAAAAAAAGTGTGGCTTTTGTCGTTAATTGCATTAAGAAAGTCGTAAGCCAGACCTGCAGTCAACTTTCTCTAAATAAGCTGCTTTTTATACCCTCTGTACTTTCAGTCTATCTTTAGAACATCCCTTTTTCAATTGCTTTCAGACTATATTTTCCTGCTGAACAGCAAGAATATCTTTTCCTGTATGAATGACTAAGTAAAGCTCTCCCATATATAAGTCATAATCTTTTCTGGAGAGTGAGAATGTGGATCCAAGGGAAGAATTAGAGCACAGGATCAGGCAATGGCCTGCAAGGACTGCCAGTTGAACCTTGTTTGAAATGCATGGTAAATCGTATTCTCCCATACACATCAATCTTCCTTTCACTTAATAATTGTTAACCAGGGACTTGAGCACCCACTTACGTAAGATCCAAACCAACATAGAGGAAATAGCCTTTGATAGTCATTTTGGAGCTGCAACAAGAATGGAAAGGAAATGGTTCAGTGAAACACTTCTATGCTAATAAATATCAGTTCCCTGAAATAAGTTTTTTGGTTTTTGGTTAGAGGGTAGCCATACTAAGAATTTGGAAAATAGCATCTTTGAAAAATAATAAAAYAAATGAGCATAATATTATTCATCATGTAGAACCTGTAAATGCAGAGAGGGTTAGCTAGCACAGCAATCCTTTACGCATGTAGATAATAAAACAAACATTGTGAAGCAGTTTATACAAACTAGAAATGTACTAAGCAAATGAGTGGATGTCAACATTTAGAAGGTTGTGAGTTCAGTATCTGATGGACAGTTATTTATTTAGTAGTATTAAATTCTTCAGGCTTTTAAGATCAAGAAAAAGATTTCTTATTGCACATTTATTTTTTCCCCTCTTCACCAAGCACAACCTTCTGTTACAGGAATATAAGACTTGTGACTCCACAGTGCTTAATGTTTTAAATGGAATTTCAGACCCTTTAAAGACCAATCCTTTCTCCTGTTCCCTTTCTTCTAAGAGTTAGTAACTATTTGCAATTCAGGAGGCATCTGCCACACTACTGTTCTTTTGTCTCTAATAATTATGACCAAAGAGTAAAGCTACCTCAACGAAACTCCTGTTTAAAGATACGTTAGTTCTGTCTGGCCTTTGAGTCTTTGGCTTTCGCCTTGTCATCTTGCATAAACATGTGGAGTTTTATTTGTTGCCCCCACTTTTTTTTTTTTTTTTTTTTTTTTAATCCACATGTTATTTGCAACCCCAATTGCACAAACGCTCTAGTGAAGCAGGTCCAAATCACGAATTCAAAGCTCTGAATTCAGCCCTTGGAAGGAGTAGGTTTCCATTTTATATGATTGTGAGAGAGTACAAGATAAGACAGGTGGGCACAGATGTAGCTAAGTGCAAGCCATCATAGCTCTTGTTTCTGTTGCTTTCCACGTGGATCAGGTGGGTAGTGTCCATGGCAGCTTTACCCCAGTGTACTCCATGTACCATAAAGTCTCACTTACTAGCACTGAACCCAGCAAGGTGAGTGAGTCTTTAAAATGCTTGAGCAATATCCAAGTACTGCAGCTCAATAAAACCTTGGCACCCTTCCCTGAGGAGAGACTGCATTCCTTCATCTAAAAAGTAATGAGAAGAACAGTACATTAACTCAGTGTCGAGAGAAGAGCTGTCTGTGATTCTTTTAATTTGTTAAGGTACCTCAAAAATAGGCTTTCCACCAATACGATATTCAGATTATATGGCCTAAGAAGTCTCAGAGTGCCTTCCAGGTTTCTATAGTGTTGCATTCATTGGCAAGGAGAACAGGTACTTTTAGACTGTCATAAACTTAATTTTATTTTCGTACATAATTTTTATGTATTCTATACATCAAATCTGCAGTATATGGGGATTAAAAAAAAAAAAAGAAAAGAAAGAAAAAGGAGAATCAGGGTGAGCAAGGGCAGTTATTTTAGGCTGAGGTAATGACACATAATGAAATTACCATCTGCTTCTACCTCCAGTGAATTGGCCATTCTGTGAGCAGTTAAGTATTTACTGTTAATTGTTCACTTTCCTCAACAGCTGGTTTAAAAAATGTTGTTTTCCAAAATGGTTCAACCAAATGGAAACAAGACTTTTTTTTTTGAAAGAATATCTGTTAAGAGGCTTGTCATTTGTATAATACAGCTTTGACCTGCATTTACCCAYCCCCTTAGGATTGTGAGTGTGTATGTGACAGAGAATGGACTTACTGGTAATTTTATAATGTCCATTTCACTGAAATGTTCCTATATTGCTATCAATTAAACCAGCTTACCTTCTACAGACTAAATAATCTCTAGGAACATTGTTAAAGATTTTATGAGAACTTTAGAGATTCACCTCACAAATTTGAATATTCCTGTACTGATGAAATCAGGAAAGGAACTCAAAATAGAAAACYCTTCCTTCCATGCACCCATAAGGAACAGAATATGGAAAGACAAAATGATCACAAAGTCAAAAAGCAAAAGGACCAACTTTATCTGACAGAGAAATGAGAAGAGTCTCAGCCTAGAGCCAGAGACAAGCAGAAGTCCAAGTCAGAGGAAAGCAATAGAACAGATATAAATAATTTAGAAATAGAAGATCTCCCCAGTCAGTGTGGATATTTAGATAGTCTTCCACTGAAAAGAAAGTTGGAAATTATGACCTTGTCACACTTCCTGTGTTTCTGAAGCATAATTTTTAATGAGGTGAATGCTACAGTTTTCTATATCCAGAAGCATGTTTACTTTACTATCATACTATTGGTAATAATTCTTAATTCTCCCCAAGCCCACAAGGATCTGTGTCCCTACTCTTCTGCATGATTACCAGAATAYGGACCTCATCGCCATCTCCTGGCAGTGACATATTTCTCCCACTGCGTACTGCAGTTCATTGTATATCATTCTCCCAGAGAGAATTCTCTTTTTGGAAGAGAATTTGTTTGCTAGTYGCACAAATGATTTATTCTGTACATCTGGACTCTCCTGGTTAGAAATAGTTAGCATAAAGATACACACTGATTTCACTATACATTGAAAGATAATTTATATATCATGATTCATCCCGAGGATTAAATTCTGGAGGACTATGGTTTCTTTTCAAGTCATTATTAATTTTTGCTATTATTWTAATCCATCACTTGTACATTTTTATTTTTTGGAATCATCCTTTACAACAGCTTTTAAAAATGGATAATACATTTAGGAACCTTTCAGATCTAATCTGGATACAAGTGTGAACTTTAGTGTTTCATACAGTAKGTACTCAAACCAATGGACATCCTTCATGTATTTTGGACTGCAACCAAAACTCTCACAAGTGGAATCAGCTTAAGAAGCCATGCATTGTTTCCATATATCATCAGATAAAGAGCTAAGAAAGCATGCAAAAAWTGAGAACAATTTTTGGTCTTCATAAAGAATAAATCATTTTAAAACTAAAAACTTTTTGTGTAAAGAGAAAACATGATCTGAGTTCCAAAAGGCTAGGAATGGAATCACGTAGGAGATGGACAGATTTCATAGCAAATTTAAAACATAAACCTTAATATCAATCCTAAAATTTTAAATACAACTTACTGAAACTAGAATCCCASAAGAAGTAGCACTTCGAGACAATTCTTGTTCTTCAAAACCTAAATGGGGACATGAAATCAGGATATGCTACATCCTCATTGACCATTAAGACAATTTCCTCTTTTTAATATGTGACTGAGAAAGTAAAATTAGCATTGTGAAAACCATCTTTTTCATGAAATAAATTAGGCCACATAACCATCTGATAGTTATTTTCAAATAGGCTTGGAAAAAGTAGATAACCAGAATGGATTACCCAGCACATTACATGTAGCCCCAAGTGTGATGAACTTCATATTTCATTTTATTAGGTTGGCTACTCTTTATGGTACCTATAAAGATTAAAAAAAAAAAAAAAAATCCTGGTTATTCTAAAAGATTTTTAGGTCTCTGTTTTTCTTTCTAGACCTTATCATTTTTTTTTCCTTATATGTTTTCTGTGGTTTGATTTGTGTTCTTCTCCATTACGAGGGAAAAAAATTATTTGTAAAGCTTCCTTCTAAAGTGGAGACTAATAATGTTCGGGACTGGCAGAGCTCAGAGGGTGGTGATAAATGGGGCTGAGTCCAGTTGGAGGCCTGTGGCCAGTGGTGTCCCCCAGGGGTCAGTGCTGGGCCCAGTGCTGTTCAACTTGTTCATCAATGACCTGGACGAGGGCACGGAATGCACCCTTAACAAGTTTGCAGATGACACCAAGCTGGGTGGAGTGGCCGACACTCCAGAGGGCTGTGCTGCCATCCAGAGGGACCTGGACAGGCTGGAGAGTTGGGCAGAGAGGAACCTCATGAGGTTCAATAAGGACAAGTGCAGGGTCCTGCACCTGGGGAGGAATAACCCCAGGCATCAGTACAGATTAGGGGTCGACCTGCTAGAAAGCAGCTCCACGGAGAGGGACCTGGGAGTCCTGGTTGACACTAAGTTAACCATGAGTGAGCAGTGTGCCCTCGTGGCCAAGAAGGCCAACGGGATCCTGGCCTGAATGGAGGAGTGTTGCCAGCAGGTCAAGGGAGGTGATTCTGCCCCTCTACTCAGCTCTGGTGAGGCCGCACCTGGAGTACTGTGTGCAGTTCTGGGCACCCCAGTATAAGAGGGATGTGGAGCTTCTCGAGAGGGTCCAGAGAAGGGCAACCAGGATGATTAAGGGAATGGAACATCTCTCGTACGAAGAGAGGCTGAGTGAGCTGGGCCTGTTTTCTCTGGAGAAGGATGAGAGGGGATATGATTAATATGTATAAGTTCAGGAAGGGAGAATGCAGGGAGGAAGGGGACAAGCTGTTCTCACTGGTGGCCAGCAACAGGACGAGGGGTAATGGCCATAAGCTGGAGCACAGGAAGTTCCGTCTCCAGGTGAGGAGCAACTTCTTTACTGTTAGGGTGACAGAGCAGTGCAACAGGCTACCCAGGGGCGTTGTGGAGTCTCCTTCTCTGGAGGTCTTCAAAACCTGCCTGGATGCCACCCTGTGTCACATGCTGTAGGTGTGCCTGCTTGAGCAGGAAGGTTGGACTAGATGATCTCTAGAGGTCCCTTCCAACCTTAAATATTCTGTGATTCTGTGATTCTGTGACTGAAATCAAGTGATTTTCAGTTCCTAAATAACTTTTGTCATGATATTAACAAATCATCTGATTAAGAATCTACATATGACTCATGCAGCTTTATACTAGTTTTTGTCTGTATATGCAATATCAGAAGTCATCCTGAAGTCTTGTATAAAATATCACAGAGATTAACTGAGATTGTTGTACAATTGTGGACAGTATGTCTGGTAAGCAACTTAATTTTTAATTATTTTTTGCTTCATTTGCTGGAGCCTAAATCTCTGGTTTCTTACTAAGATATATTTTTAAGGGAAGTGTAAGAGGTATTCACTTACTGGCTTTAACTCCCGGCTAATGAGATTAGGGCAGAGACAATCATTAAACAATTTTTTTGGTTTGTCACTCCAAACAGTCATTTTAGAATCATTGAAGAAAGGCCAAAATTCATTTAGTAACCAAACTGAAAATAAAGTTCTTTAGGTTTTTTTTTTTCTTTTTTTTTTTTTTTTCCTGAAAAAATACAGGAGAATATCAGCCCCCAGTTTGTTATTTGCTGAACATCTGGAGATCATCTTCTCTAACCTTTCTGCTCCAGAAGGATCACTGAGAGCAGATTCCCCACAACGAAGGACCACTGAGAGCAGATTCCCCAGGACCATGCCTAGACCATATTTGAGTATCTCCAAGGATAGAGAATCCATAAATACTCTAGGAAAACTATTCCAGTTCTCAACCACTTCCACAGGAAAAAAAATAAAAAAATAAAAGAATACTTTGTGGTTCGGCCCATGACATTTCATTCTTTCATCCGGTATTTCACTATGGTGAAAGGAAACTGCTGCATAACAGGAGGTTTTGTGGATTATGGCCTCACCTGAAGCACACAGTGATAAAACCAAGCAGAAAGATCCCCTGACAAGTATTTATAAATATTTGATTTATGATATTAACTGAAAGTTCTTCATTTCTCCCTACTAGACTGTTACTTTCATTCCCTTTATTTTTATTGATTTCTATTATATCTTTATACTGAGTATCTTCTGTTTTTCTCCCTTTGCATCCTATTCAGCTGTCCTCTGTGCAACCTCTCATGCCTTATGTATTTCATCCATTAAGCTTATCCACCTTTTCCTGAATTCTGTCAGTGGACCATCAGGGCAGAACCAAAACCAAAACCACTAAAGGGCAAAAAGTCACGTGGTTTCAGTTTTGATACTAGGCCAACTTTTCAGCTATTGTGAGCTGGCAAAAACAACCATTTTGAATTAAAACATACTTGCACAAATGAAAGCTAGTTGCAGATGTTGCAGTTACAGATAACAAGTTACCTAGTATAGATGGGACTTTTAGAGAATTGAATTGCTTAGCCTGGCTTTAGCTAGGAGATGAACTGGCTGTTTTTTTCCAAACGTATGTTTTTGATCCTAGAGTGACCCTCAGTCAGGCACCAGGTTCTGCTTCAAAGACTACTGAAGTAAGGTCTTTCAAGGAAGAAAGTCTGCATAATATTTTTTTTTTCTAATTCGCTGCAGACAAACTTTTTTTTCAGAATTGTTTATCTTTTTTTTAGCTGTAATTTTCTGCAAAGGGATTACTGCTTTTCAGACTGTCAGACTTCTATGTATAGATTTCAATGAGTATCCATAACCCAAACACCATGCCCAAAGTCTGGAAGATTAGAAACTACTTAAAACTGGCTTGTCTTATTGCCCATCTTAGCTATAGAGTTTACACAACATTTCCCAATCTTGAGATTTTTATATAGATAGCACCGTTTTTAGATTAAAAAGGCTTCATTGTTTTTTAGGTTTTAAGTTTTATATATTGTTTTACTAAGAAGTATAATATTCCAGGGAGCAATGGATTTTTGTTAATCCATCAGTGATTCATAATGTGTTTACAAGTTTGTGATTTCAACATATTTTTTATTTAAGCATAAATCAGGTTATGAATATGAATCAGGTTATGATGCTTTTATATTATACTTTCCATAAGCATTTTCTCAACCATATCTTAAATCTACTTGATCATATACCTAATAATAGCTTGGCTATATATTCATATATTTTATATTATGCTATCTCTTATATATATACATATATATAATATACATTCTCTGAGGTTTACAAGCATTTCAGACATGTAGTTGCTTTCTCTACTGACCTTTCTAATTAGGCAATAATGTTTTTAAGTGTTTAATAGTCAGATGAAAAAGGTCTTCAGGAGAGAACATATCTACTGTCTGAAGGATTAATTTCAATTATGAATGACAAATATTCCAGAACAAATAAGCCTAACTTTTTGCATTAGCCATCAAATCAGGTTTAGAACTATCAGACCAAAATTTAAGAATGATGGCCAAAGAGAGGACTAACGTGCCATTGTCAAATCTAGCCTGGGAGTTCTAGTCAAATCTCTCCAAGCCAGGAAGACAATGCATCTTACAGGAGGCTTTGCTCTATCATATTTTTTAGAAAACATGATTCTCTACTGACTTGGGAGATTAGGATTTCTGCTTTTCTGAACAGGAAGAAAAAGGGATAAGATAAGCTAATGGAAGGGAAGCTATCTCCACTAAAGGAACTCACAAATAATATGTGTTCATTTTGCCTCTGAGATATAGTCCCTGTACCTGTAAATAGTTTTTTTTTCTTTTCTTTTTTTTTTTTTTTTTGTAGTCTAGAGATAACTATCCTCCTTAAAATTATGTTAATCCATGAAATAGTATTCAAAAACAGACCTATTCATCAAATTTCCTTGATTGGAGAGGTCTATAAAATACGTATGTTCATATAGTGTTGCCAGCAGGATGAAAGAGGGGATCCTGCTCCTCTCCTCAGCTCTGATGCAGCTGCACCTGGAGTATTGGATGCAGTTCTGGGCTCCCCTGGACAACAGGGACGTGGAGCTTCTAGAGAGGGACCAGCAACAAAGATGATTAAGGGACCGGAGCATCTGTCATATGAGGAAAGAGCGAGTTGGACCTGTTTAGCCTGGAGAAGAGAAGGTTGACGGGGGATCTGATAAACATGTACAAATACCTAAAGGGTGAATGTAGGAAGGAAGGGGCCAAGCTCTTCTCAGTGGTGGCCAGTGACAGGACAAGGGGCAATGAATATAAGTTGAAATACAGGAAGTTCCATCTGCATGTAAGGAACAACTTGCTTGCTGTGAGGGTGACAGAGCCCTGGCACAGGCTGCCCAGGGAGGCTGTGCAGTCTCCTTCTCTGGAGATCTTCCAAACCCGCCTGGATGCCGCCCTGTGCCCCGTGCTCTGGGTGTCCCTGCTGGAGCAGGGGGGTGGGACTGGATGATCTCTGACAGTCCCTTCCAACCTCAAACATTCTGTGATTTTATGATTCTATGTAAATTAAGATATAACAGATTAATGACTACCTGAGTCCACTCATTTTTACATAATATCTTTTCTGTATTTTCAGAACTGTCATGTCCTACAGATGGGTTATTTTACATGGCACTTTAGAAATATCTCTTTCCATGAGTGCTTAAAATGTGTTGCAGCCTTATAAAAGCATATCATATGCTTAACTAATTTCACCACAGAAGCACAGAACTGTTGTGGACCTCCAGAGATCCACCTTTTCCTCTACTCAAGCTGAGCCACCTAGAGCAGGATTCCCAGGACTATGTCCAATCAAATTTTGAATATTTCTAAGGATGAAGACTATAAAACCTCTCTAGTCAAACTATTTCAGTGTTCAGCAAACTCCACAACAACAACAAAAGTGTTCTCTTATGTTCAAATAGAATACCTTATGTTTTGGTATATGCTCTTTGCCTCGTGTCTTTTCGTGGCAAAATGCCTCTTTCATGAGCATTATACGTTACAGCTTAACTGTCTTCTTTACACTCCCCCGTCAGATAGTTATACACGTTGATCAGAGACTTTTCTTCCTCAGTCTAAAAGGTCACAGATTTCTTGGCCTTTCCTCGTGTGTCAGATGCTCCAGCCTCTTATCATTTTCATGGCCTCTGACTGAACTTGCTCCAGTAGTTCCGTATCTCTGTTATCCTGGGAGCTCAGGCCTGGGCCCTTCAGATATAATTTCACCAAGGCTGAGAAGATGAGAAGGATCACCTCCTTTCACCTGCTGTCATTGATGTCCTTTATGCAGCCTAGGATGCTTCTGGACACCTTTTCCACAAGGACACGCTGCTGGCTTGTGTCCACCTTTTTGTCCATCAGGGCTCCCTGGGCATTCTCTGAAGAGCTGCTCTCCATTTATTTGGTCACCACCCTGACCTAGTGCCTGGGGTTATTTCTTCCTCCCCTCCAGGGACATGACTTTGTATTTTCCTTTGTTGAATTTCGTAAGGTTCCTCTCTGCCCTTCTTACCAGACTGATAAGGTCCTTTTCTCTACATGGCAGCACAGCTCTCTGGTGTATCAGCCATTCTCATTTTGTAGTGACAGCAAAATTCCTGAGGGTGCACTCTGTCTTGAAGGCCAGTCTTACCTGTGAAAACTGAGATGAAGATCATAGAATCATAGAATCATTATGGTTGGAAAAGACCTTTGAGATCACTGAGTTCAACTGCAAGCCTCTCCATGCCATATCTACAAAGCTGATGAAAGGGCTGGAGCACAGACCTTATGAGGAACAGCTGATGGAGCTGGGGTTATTTAGTCTAGAGGAGAGGAGACTCAGAGGAGACCTTATGGCTCTACACCACTACCTGAAAAGAGGTTGTAGTGATGCAGATGTTGCTCTATTCTCCAGAATAAATACTGATAAGACAAGAGGAAATGGCCTTAATTTGTGCCAGGGTAGGTTCAGGTTAAATATTAGAAAGAAATTCTATATGAAAAGCGTAGTCAAGCATTGGAGCAGGCTGCCAAGGAAAGTGATGGAGTCACCATCCTTGTCAGTGTTCAAGAAGCCACGTACATGATGTTCAGTACCTCAGCCTTTTCTGTGTCCTTTGTCACCAAGGCCTTGGCTGCATTTATCAATGAGACCATATGTTCTCTAGACTACTTTTTATGTCCTTTGACTGTTTTGACTCCAGTAGACTTTCCTAATCCTATCCCTGCATGTTCAGACAGTGTTTTTGTCCAAAATGTCCCGGACAGAACCTCTCCCAGTTTCTACTATTTGTACACTTCCTCTTATGTCTGATCTGAGTGAAGAGTTCCATATTCATCCAAGAAAATCTCCTGATGTCTTTTCCTGACTTCTTATTTGTTGAGTTGGACTGTTCTTGAGCTCAGAAAAGGTGATCCTCCAATATCAACGTGATCTTTCGGACTCTTCTTCACTTCAGAGACTTATCCCTTGTGATTCTTCCAAGAAGACCCTGAACAAGCAAAAGTCAGCTCTCTCAAAATCTGGGATTGTAGTCCTAATTTTTGCTCATCTTATTGCAGGATCCTTCAGCCAAGCTTGCCCCTGACTTTAAAACCCCTAACCAATTGTCTGTGAGTTCCAGCAGAGCACCTCTCCTTGTCAGCTTCTTTATCAAACGTGTTATGAAGTTATTACACAGTTAACTCAACAGAGAAATAATCTGTTATGTTCATAAAGTTTCTTTTCCTCTGTGTCCTAAATCTAAATCCAAAATACTAACATAGAAAAGTTGAAAAAACAAAAAATCAAGCAGACAGAGCAAAAGTTCAAAAGCTGGGCCTCTCTCAGAAGACTAAGAACACATTTTAACTTGAAAAAGCAAAAGGAATGTTATCTTTCTGTATGAAACCAGTTCTCATACAAAGTAGTTTATAAGAAGCACAAGCTAGTATGTTTTGAGATGAAAAGAAAAAGATAAAAGAAGCTATTCAATATGCTATACAAAACAGATGCACCATATGCCAGATCTTTACCTGGTATAAAACTCAGTACTACCTTAATTTATACTGAATTATGTTAAGTCAATGTGTACCATGTGGGCATCACCTGTAGGCATGCACTTATAAGGCTGTAAACACTACTTATAGGCATATTCATACATATTCAAAACTTTATTTTTCTAGCTGCTTAAACATGCTCTTTCACTTCTCCCTTCTCTTGTTCTTGATGTATGTCTTGCTAGATGTAGCTTGTAAACTACTAAAGTACCCAGTCTTTTATATCATTCTTTGAATTTTCGTGTTCTCCCTACATTCATTTGGTACATACAAAACCAAAATAATTTATATATAATAATTGAATTCAATTAATCTAATAATTGAATACAACTAATTTTGTGTTCATGGAATATTTACACATTCTTGGGGTTTTATATTTTTTGTTGCATTCCTGTTCATTGTATTTTGTTTCTCTCTGGGCTCATTTATGAGCCACTCACTGAAAGCATCCAGCATCCGTTTTGAGATGCCAACACCACATATTTGAATTTCAAGATCTTTTACTCATTAGGATGACATGCATCATGTAGTATTGATTTGTACTCCCTGAATGAACGAAAACAAAATCATTTCTGATGCAAGCACTTACATGGGAAAATTTACAGTGACCTGCTTATAAGTACTGTGAAATTCATGTCCAGTCAATGCTAAATGAGTCAACCTCATAAAAAATCAATATGAAAGGATTTTAGGATCACAGTTGTAACAATTGCCTTTATGGGTTTTAGGTGTTATTTGTACAAGCTGATGGTCTTTATTTCCTTTGAGTATTTCTAATTTTTTATTGTATTTTGGTCATTTCTTAGACGAGCTTTAACTATATTAATCATTTTAAACTATCTCCTTGAAATAATTCAGTCACTCCTTAACTAGCTTTTATTGCTCTCCTTTTATTTTTCTGCTTCTAGTATAATCTTTACTGTGGAATGGCTGAAGTGGAAGCAAAGCTGTAATATGTCTGCTTACATACTTGTTCAGGACCTTTTAGAGAGTAGCGTTAGCAAACCTAGATTAATTTTTATATATATATATTTATATATATATATATATGACTTAAAGGGGACTAGGTAAATGGGATTAAACTCCTGTGTGGAAGTTTTCTCAATCATAATTAAAATGAATTATTTTACTCCATGTTGGAAAGAAACTGAGTTAAGCTGTATCGTGGTGGAAATTTATAACTGAGAAGAGTCTTTACACAGAGAATTAAGATAGTTTTACAGATTCATTTAAAATACCTTCTTAATTAATTTTGATCCACTTTCTTGAGAAACCCTGAACTAGAAGCCCCAGTCCCCAGCTTCTTCAGTCTTGGAACAGGAGTAATGCAGGCAATCATGAAGGAAGATAAGATGTGAATGGCTGTAAGCTTCAGTCAATGTTATCCTCTTGTGATGTCAGATAAGTCTCCTTGCAACTGAGGTAGAGCCAATGTGTTCTCAGGTTAACATGTGCTAACTTTTTTGGCTCTGCATATTTTTTGGACTCTGATCAGTAAATGAAAAAAGAGCTATGCAGATTGTCTCACTACAAGCAGATTTTTTATCTTTCAAAAGCAAAAAAATACTTTTGCATAGAGGTGCTGTAGCAAGCTCATGGGCAGCAGCATGGGTTACCCAGCCTCTGGGTGAGATGACTGGATAGTCTGCAGAAAGATTTGCTTTGCAATTCAGATACAGCTGTTAGGAGTCTTTTAGCTAAAGGAAAATAGCCCAAAAGCATATGTCACATAGATGCCATTGCAAAATGAAGCATCAGATATTGTTAACGAAYATTTTCAAAGTGTAACTACCTGTTTTTTTTCAGCAGTTGTCAATAGCAGCGTCAGGTTATCACATGCTGCCAAAGCAGCATCAGAATAAAACTGTAACTCTGACAGATAAATTGTGAAAGGATCATCTGTCTATACAAACATACCCTAGAAAATCAAGTCAGTATTTTCATATCAAGACATAAGCAAATCAGTCTGCATTCCAGACAGCAGGACAATTTTCTGAAAAAAAAAAGAAAAAGAGTAAAATGTCTTAGCTAYAGGTCTGTAAACAGAGTATATATTGTAGCTTCAGAAGCTATATAGATCTCTCTTTTGTCTCACTATATATTCCCATGCCCTCCTTCAAAAAATAAATAAATAATTTTGGGACCTAATTTTTATTATTCTTTACAAAATATTTCATACTACTCTTTTCATCATGTCTCTGTCTTTTCCTTTGAGTAAGGCAAACTTCTGCCTGATCATGAAATGTAGATCTCATGTTGAGCAGGAAAACAGAGAAATGTTGTCAACGAGATACACAGAATCAGAGCTACAATCARGAAGACTTGTGCAGATGGGCAACGCTGTTAACGTACCCAGGACTTCAGGAAGCTGTGCCCTTTCTAATGCATGGCATTTGATCCAGTATCTCTGAATGTCTGAAATTCTTCTGCTTCGAAGAGGACAAACTGGAGGTGATGAATGGTTTCAGTAACATGAGAGCTGCAATGAATATAGAGGCAGTGGTCATTGTGGAAAGAGGAAATGAGGTCAGAATGGCACAAACTGGGAGAACTGATCACTCAATGGCTTCAGGAGAAAAAGGAACAGCAGGCAATGGTGACTTTATTATATCAGTGAGTAGAAAAAGAGTGCAAATGAAATGATTATAGAATACAAAAGAAAGAAGGGAGTAATTTAAAGTTTTCAATTGGTCTTCTGAAGGCAAACATGGCCTTTGTTGCTGGCTGGTGATGATGCTCACTGGCTTTCATGCAATCAGAGGAGTCCTAGGTTTGCTCTGACCCTGCAGGCTACACACAGTCATCCTGTGGTTGGAAGTAAGAGATTACACAGTCTAGGTCAGCTAATATTTGCTGATATTTCAGAACAGGGTAACAATTTTCTTTAACAGGACACCAGAAAACCTGGGATATATCACCCTAAGAAGAAGATTAGTTCAAACAAAAGAGTGGGGAGAGTGGAAGAATGGTGAACACTGAAAATTGTTGATACTAAAGATGATGCTGGCACTGGTACCTTGTAGTTTTACACAGTTGAGTACAAATTATCAGACATATTTAGTGTCTAAAATAGGCAGTCGAATGTCATGCTGGTCATGAAGCAACCCTTGCCACATTTTCAGTTGCCCCAGGCACTCCCTGAGAGTCTGATGTAGGTTAGTTCTGCAAAACAAGTGCTGCTTAATTTCAAGATTAATTTTGATGTTCCACTGGTGTTAAAGGTGGCAATCCAGTGTCTCCTCTCCATCAGTTCGGAGGTCATATCCTGTTTCTAAACAGAACAGAACAGAACTGTTGCAGCTGGAGGAAGAGGTAGGAAATCCTGAAAATGAAGCTTATGGTGAAAGATAGGAAGACCAGGGGGAGTATTGCTATTTCCATGGTATTAAGGCAAATCCTATTCACCGTGATTCCAGTTTTCAAGACACCATGTTGGGCTCCCTAACCACTAGAATGACAGGTGAAAGGGTGAAAGGGGTACACTCACACCTACACCTGCACACACAGGAGAGGAAAGTATTTGCGCCTGAAGGAAGATAAATGTTAAGAAGAAACACAAATTCGTTCAGCAAAGCATAATTCCATGTGGGACAGGCTGCAGCATGGAGAATTTAATAGTGTCAAGCTATGGATAGTCTCTTTTCCAAAATCTTTTGGTCAGAGTGTGGTCACCAATGCAATCATTTATGTAAAAAAGCCAAGTGGAAGTGACTGCGCCCTTCAAGCTCTCCAAGGGCTCTCAGAGAGAATTTGCTTTTCATAGAATCATAGAATCATAGAATCATAGAATGCTTAGGGTTGGAAGGGACCTCAGAGATCATCTAGTCCAACCCCCACTGCTCACGCAGGGTCACCTAGAGCAYGTGGCACAGGGCTGCGTCCAAGCGGGTTTTAAAGATCTCCAAAGAAGGAGACTCCACAACCTCCCTAGGCAGCCTGTTCCAGGGCTCCGTCACCCTCATTGTCAAAAAGTGTTTCCTTAAGTTCCTGTGGAACTTCTGGTGCCTCAGCTTGTGGCCGTTTCCTCTAGTCCTATCGCTGGCAACCACTGAAAAGAGGCCGCCCCCCTCCTCCTCACTGCCTCCCTTGAGGTATTTATAGACACTGATCAGGTCCCCCCTCAACCTCCTCTTCTCCAGGCTGAACAGGCCCAGCTCCCTCAGCCCTTGCTCATAGGGCAGATGCTCCAGGCCCCTGATCATCCTGGTAGCCCTGCGCTGGACTCTCTCCAGCAGCTCCACATCCCTCTTGTACTGGGGAGCCCAGAACTGGACACAGTGCTCCAGATGTGGCTTTTGTGTCCATTTATAGTATTATACTTAGGAATTTAAAATAACCTTGCTGGTGGTGTCATGTCTTCTTTCTGTGTATGAGTACAAGTAGAGAGTCTGGAACTGAGATGGAAAGGCCTTCTAGTTATATGTGTATTTCCGCCTTACGGGGTACTGCTTCATTGTTTTGGTTTTAATTTTTCTTTTTTATTGTATGGTTGAACAATGGAGATGGAAGCTGTCTTTTTGGCCTGTCCTGGCTATGACAAAATCTTTGTGTTATTACCCAGGTATCATTTCCTGGATAATGGTCACATCTTTTTATGTCATCATTGGCATTTATACTGCCATCTGCTCTGATTTGCAAGTATTAAAAAGATTTTTTTTCCTGGACTCTCAATAACAAAAAGAAAGAGAGAGAAAGATTTGTTTGCAATTTGCCTCTTTCTTTCCATTTCTTTCTGATAACCAATCAAAAGATGATCTGGCTGCTAATGCAGTTTACTCATTTAGTCCCTGAAAGGGAAAGTGCTGTGTGAGTTCATTATCAAGACTGGAGCTATATGTAGCTATTTTTAATTACTGGACTTACATTATCTCCTGCAGGTGATATGTAAATTCCTTCCTTCCTTCCTTCCTTCCTTCCTTCCTTCCTTCCTTCCTTCCTTCCTTCCTTCCTTCCTTCATTTTTCTATGTTCAATGTGTAGACATCTGTGCTCAGTAATCTCAGAGTTCGCAGTGGTGATCTGAATTTAAGTATCTTCTCAGATATCAAAAATGTACTCATGATTTTCCTGACAAGCCTTGTTGCTTTGTTGTATTAACATGCACAGTGCAACCCTCCTTCCTCTTCCCTGGGAGGACAAGAAAGGCCAAAGATGATTGCCTTTGTATTCATCTGACTAAGTGTTTTATCTTCAGATAGTATCATGACTGAAAAATTTTCTTTGGCCACTGATCTTGGTATTTTTGTCTATGATTTTCTTGCAACTAATGAAATGCAGATGTCTTGTCAACTTCATCTCATTTGATTCTGAAGCTACAGGGTGGGCTGCTCACATTTTTTTTTTAATGAAAACCATCCAATTGTATTTTAGACATGATTTTCACAAAATTCAAGAATATTATTGTGCCACTGTAATTATTCCTCCATAGATTTTTATATATTCACTTAAGTGTATCAATGATAGTGTCATTCAGTTTTTCAAGTGCTGAGAAAAAAATGTTAACTTGTCTTTGGCACATTGTTTTTCTTTTGAAATATGAAGGGTATTTCCCATTCTTCATTACTTTAATTGCCTTTCKAATTTTATAAAAGATGGAACTAAATCTCTTTTGCAAGCTCCATCATTTGTTTTTGCACTCTTTACATCTTGCTTTCCAGTATTGGATGTTGCATTTGGAAGACTGATGAAGTATTTCTAATATCCTTGAAGATTTTCTTTTCAGTAAGTAGTATGGAGCCGTTGACATAATACTAAATATTTGTAAGGACTTTCCAACACATTCTTTAATCACCTGATCAACATTTCTCTACAGTTTTTCCAGATTCAGGGTTTAGATCCTTCATGTCTGTTTTTTCTTATCCTATGGTCAAAYTGTTATACTTGTAGTAATATACTGGTGGTAATTTAATGAAGTAGTTCATATTTTTAGTGAATAATTGTCATATTTTAGTAGTGTTTAGTAGTATTTAGTATGGATTTAGCATATCCATAGCTGTTGTTTAAAGATGGTCGTGTGTTGGTTCTAATATCTGCAATAGTATAAACATCCTCTGGACCATGCTCAAGATACTGTAATAGACAGGTCTGCCACTGCTTGGTATTTGCAGTCATTTTCTTGTCTCCTTATTAGAAATAAAAGAAATGGTGATAAAGACAAACTGATGCTCACATATCACTTTCTGGTACCACACCAGGGACACTAGGTTGCCRAAATACTTCCAGGTCTCTTGAACCTCTTGAATTGAATATCCTGCAATATTCTATTTGGCTGCTGCTAAGCAGTGATATAATGACTCCACATGAGGCAGTGCTAGGAGTGGCCTTTTTATTTACGCATCTGGCAGTGACTGAAGAATAAGCATATGAGCACACAGGCATCTAAGCACATTTTCTCATTTGGTAACTGTACTTGTAATTACAAAATGGATCCTCAGATAATGTGACATCAAAAGTAGTGACCTACCAAAGAAGAATAGATACATGCATATAGTAAACAAAATGCATAGATATACATATATATGTATGCATACATATGTATACATATGTATACATATATATACACAAAATGCATACATATATACATATGCATACATAAAATGTATATCCTGTATTGGTAATCCAATATTTGTCTGTATGTCTGATGTGTGTACAGGAATATCTATTCCTGTATCATGGTCCATTCTTGAGACTATTGCCACAACTCTCTCTAATCAGCTGCTGTTTAGCTTGGCACAAAGCATACACCTATTCCATTAAGAAATTACTGTTAAAAATGAGTTCTGACAGCAGAAATTAGTAGCCCTCCAGATGTGATTTTCTTACCAAATTCCAAAGGCAGCAGATTATTTGAAAATATTTTTCCCATACTCCCCGTCTTAGGCAAAAGCAAAGTGCTTCCCAGTAAGGCTGGTAAGATAGCCATGTTGCCGGCAAATCTCATCTCCAAAGCCAGCACTGAGCTGTGATATTCTCCCACACACATGCTTGTGTACCGGCTATGGCTGTTGCTGGACATTTACCCATTTTTGCAAACTTTTAAATTGCCAGAATGGTGGATGTGTAATCTATTAATACCAGCAGCTCTTCATGCAGAAGTAGTTCCCTTGGGCTCTCTTTTGTATGCTAGAGGCACGTCTGTGCGAGATGACTGGCAGCCTGCACTGTTGATAGATAATAATTCTCCCTGGCATTCTAATAATTGCTGTATCTGGCTTTGCTTGCATGGCCTTTGTAGACTGCAACATTTCCATCTGTTGGAGGAACCACTGAAGTCTGAGTCACTTCCCCAGAGCGAGGGAGAGCCCCAAAAGGGGCCAAGTCTGTCTCCTTTCCAGCACGGCCACCACCACCCAGTCTGTAAAAGGATGTCACTACTTCTGCCCTCTCTCAGAAACACTTTGGCAGATCTGTTTCCAGTGGCTGCTCTGTACAAGGCAATATCTCCACATTTGGGGTCATGTTAATTTAAGATACTAGGTGATAGATAAAAAAAAAAAAAATGCAAGATATAAACTACATACACTTTCCAGAGCTATTGTTATACACTAACTATTGTAGTATAAAGGAGAGGATTCAAAATAAAAACACGGAGACTATAGTCCTATTCAGAGCTCTGGAAAATGTTATGCTGCTCTCAGGACTGTGCTATTTATACACTTCCCCCATTTTGGTAAGTAAGGTCATTCACGTGTACTTGTATGTCTCCCTCTCACACCTGCTGTCTTGTAGTTTTGTTTTGGAGAACTGTTCTTGCTCTTGGTGTGTCTGGCTTTGCAGTTAGTATGCATGGGCTGCCATGTGTTTAGGCCAGCTCTGGGCCATTTTGCAGCCAAAGAGGAAGATGGGGATGTCTGTGACAGTACACACAAATTCCCTAGCTGGTTAAAAAAAATTTAAAACTTTTTTTTTTTTTTTTGACATCTTTTTATGATGATTTTACACAATGATGTTGTACAATGATATACATAAAAAAATGACTTTTGTGATGCTCCTTTGTGATGAAAAGGTTGTACTGGGGACCTCATGGTTCCCTCCTTGAGGAATTCTAAGTGTAAGAGCTGATTTACTGTGTAAACATAGATGTCTTTTACTGTATTCTAAGGCAGTAAACAGATAATGTTGAGTCTTRGCTTTAAAGGTAAAGCTTTCTTTCACCTAGCATTTTCTGTACATTTCTAAGAAGACTGTGACCATGAAATAGGCACAGAAGTAGGTACTCATGTTAGTAATTTGCATACTTTTCTGCAATTGTTTTTGAGGAAAGAGGATCTAGCTGAAGAGACGTTGGAGGCACTCCCCATTTTATACCTACCTGGCAAAATCAAGGACATTTCAAAGAATAAGACAGATGCTAATGTATTCCCAGGATATTAAGAGTGAAGGGAACAGCTTACAGATGGGAGGCAACCAGCTTGCCTGTCCTTGGAAAAATGAGAAATTGGCAAAAATGCTAACTTTTCTGAAAGCTAAGTTACTGAAAGGTTATCAAAGCTAACTTTACTGAATCTTAAAAGTGAATTGCCTCTACTTAATTTCACTCCCAGACTGAGCCATAGTTGACAAACTTTCTTATTTAGGCCAAGTTGATCTTTCAATATCTGACCTCTGAGTCTGCTTGCAAACAGATAGGTAGAAAAACATACCAGAAGAACAATTTGTGTGTGTGTGTAAATATATATATAATATTATATATGTGTTTATGTATAAGAATGAGAACATATTATGTAACTGTGTCTATGTGTATATAATATATAATGTTAAATAATTAATATATTAATTTATATTTATATTATATTAATTAATTTATATAATATCTAACCAGACTCTAGAGACAAGAGCAGAAGCCTGGAGAGTGGAAGACTTGCCCTGGGTAGAGGAAGATTGGGTCAGAGAGCACTTAGGGAAACCTAATTCCCACACATCCATAGGCCCTGATGGGATGCACCCCAGAGTGCTACATGAACTGGCAGACATAGCTAAGCCGCTCTCCATCATCTTCAAAAGGTTCTGGAGAAGGGGGAGGTACCTGAGAAAGAAAGCCAATGTCATACCAGTCTTCAAAAAGGGCAAGAAGGAGGACTCAGGCAACTACAGGTCAGTCAGTCTCACCTCCACCCCTGGGAAAACAATGGAACAGCTTATCCTGGCTGATGTCTCCAAGCGCATGGAGGACAAGAAGGTGCTCAGGAGTAGCCAGCATGGATTCACCAAGGGGAAATCATGCTTGACTAACCTGATCGCCTTCTATGAAGGAGTGACTAGCTGGATAGATGAGGGCAGAGCGGTGGATATCATCTATCTGGACTTCAGCAAGGCTTTTGACACCATCCCTTACAGCATCCTCCTGGGCCAGCTCCAGAGGTGTGGAATAGATGAGTGGACGGTGAGGTGGATCGAGAACTGGGTGCATGGCAGAGCTCAGAGAGTGGTGATCAATGGCCCAGGCTCTAGCTGGAGACTTGTAGTTAGCGGTGGCCCCCAGGGATCAGTCCTTGGTCCAGTCCTGTTCAATTTACTCATCAAGGATCTGGATGAAGGGACAGAGTGCCCCCTCAGAATACTTTACTGGCTGATAGAAAACTGAAAGAGTTTGATGAAAGAGTTTGATGATTTTAAGCTAGACAAATCTTTAGAAATCTATTTATCACTTTTTTACTTTTTTTTTTTAATTTTAAAAGTGAAGAAAAGGAGAGGAAGCAAACCTTTTTAAGGATGGAGCCTTTTTTTTTTTTTTTTTTTTTTTTTTTTTCCCCAATGCAGTTTCACATTTTCAATTATAAAGCTGTTTCTGCCAGGACAAAGGTCTAGCCTTGCATATTGGTGTGGAAATCAGAATAGAAGTCTTTGCCCAAAAAAAAAGAAAAAAGAAAATAAGAAGTAAACACTTGACTCCACATTCATTAAAAGACTTAATACCTAGAAAAGTCAGTTGCATGGGTGGTAGATTATCCATTGCTAAATCTGCCATATTCAAAGGGAATTTTAATTTTAATTTTAATAAMTCTGTATTTTTAAGAATAGGAATTTTACCTTTTTCTTTTCCTTTTTTTTTTTTTTTAATTGAACAGAGGAGAGCAGAGGAGAGAAGAAGGGAAGAGCCTGCTTTGCTTATATCAGTCAGCTGTAGACAAATTGTAAATGGAAAGAGGTTTTTGCTGATGTTGATAGCTTGCTTGAAGACCACTGGTCTTTCTTTTAAGCTTCATCAGATTTACTCGCTGCTAAAATAGGCCAACAGAGAATTACTTGGTGCTCATTTAACATTTACATACTTTCTGAGTACTACAGACCCAGGAAATTGAAAAATATGTCTCAAAGATTAAAATAATCTTTCCCCCTAGCAACTGCTCAGGAAAATGAGACCTTTGACTTTGATTTAGAAATTGTTTTTGCTCCTAATGGTAATTAAAGCAGCATTTAATCAAGGTTCTCTCTTTCCCCCTGTTATGTAAGGGGTAACCACAAAGCATGGGAAAAAGTATGGAAAAGTCACAAAAGGTTCAAGTCACAAATGAAATTTACAGTGTTCAGGGCACATTCTATGATTACATCTAGATTAAAGATAGGCCAGGATTGATATTTGAGATTAGAGTGGTATGTAGTCTGCAAATAGCATAGATAGCATCCATCCAGCTGTGGGCTAGATTCTTCTCAATGGAACAATATTCCACCCACAGCCCACTCCTCATTTACCCCATTGCCAAGGAACATTGCCATCAGGAACAGATGTATCTATCTGGTCCCTGCTGCTGTTTCATGAAGGCCTGGTCTGCCCTTAGCATGTATGAAAAATAGCCCGTATCTGATCAAAAGTAGAGTTTTCCTTTGTATTCTGCATACACATATTGCTGTATCTCCAGTTTGGTAATTTGGAAGACTGCAATTACATCTTACCTCAATTACTTTTCCAAGCTCCTTTTCTCCTAATGAACAACGTGTTCCCAACTCCAGCCATCTACATAGTCCTCTACTGGGATCACTCCCCTAAGTTCATGTCTGTCTTGCACTGCAGAAGCCAGACCTGGATCCAGATCACCCTAAAGGTGGCCAGAGCAGGACTGAATAGAGCAGAAGGCTTCCCTCCCTTCATCTGAAAGTTGCCTTCTTGTGAACACAGTCCAGGATGTAGGTGACTTTCAGCAATGCAAGGACACACTGATGGCTCATGGCCACCTTGCTGTATACCAGAACCCCAGGTCCTTGGTGTCAAGATGCTTTCAAGCTGGTCAGTCACAGCTTGTCCTGGTGTCTAGGGTTATTTCCCAGAAGATACTGACAATAATATCTGCACGCCATAACATCTCCTATGAAAGAAAGAGAGAAAGAGAGAAAGAGAGAGAGAAAGAGAGAGAGAAAGAGAGAAAGAGAGAGAGAGAGAGAGAGAGAGAGAGAGAGAGAGAGAGAGAGAAAGAAAGAAAGAAAGAAAGAAAGAAAGAAAGAAAGAAAGAAAGAAAGAAAGAAAGAAAGAAAGAAAGAAAGAAAGAAAGAAAGAAAGAAAGANAGAAAGAAAGAAAGAAAGAAAGAAAGAAAGAAAGAAAGAAAGAAAGAAAGAAAGAAAGAAAGAAAGAAAGAAAGAAAGAAAGAAAGAAAGAAAGACATTTTTTCTTTCAAAGTTTATTAAAAATGGATTTTCCAGAAGGTCATCTGAGTTCATGACACCTGAATGGAAATTGAAGGAATTTTCTAAGTATCTCTAGTACTTTTTTTAAGAACATTGGCAAAGCAAAAAGGTTCTATGCTGTTCTTCCATTCATCACAGACTATTCCTGAAAAAAAGCCCTCTTGAACTAATATGTAAATGTATATTGCTGCATAATTAAGGATTGAAAAATGAGACCAGACTCATCCAGTTTACCTCTTTCAGCAGCCTTGTGTAAATGAGGTGGCTGTCTAGAAGAAGTTGGTCTTTTCATTCAAACTGGGACTGTTCCAGGAGACCAGGTAGAAATAGAAATATTTGTTGAAGGTGAAATGTTCCAGACTTAGATAGTTGGCAGGAACAACAAATTCCTGATTAGAAATTAGTGTTTAATTGTGTGATACTTGTTTTGGTTTTTACCCTATTTTCCCTAAATCCTAAACATTTTCTTCTAATTAAAAAAAACTGAAGCTACTGCTTCAGTTGCCATTTTGGTATTTTTTGGAAAAAAAAAAAGATATCTTGAGGGTTTGTTAACCATTACTCAGATCATAAGTATTTTTTCTAATTTTTTTTTCATTACTGCATTAAAAAATTTAAACATCTTTTTCTCCAGGAACAGTTTGACACATAGCTTATTAGCTGAATGATACTCAGAATTGACTTTACTTTCAATTGTATATCTTTACGTTTTCCTCTGTTGGCTATCCAGTTTCATTTTAGCCCCCGTCTACAAGCTAATGTCACTTTATATCTAGGTCTGCCTCCTGTCAAAATTAATTAGCAAAACCTTCATTGAAGAAAGGTGGAAATAGGGACAACATATGCAAGGAGACTCAGGATCATATTCAAAAAGCTATAGGTGCCTAGAGTTATGTCTCTTGGTCCTGAGACACCTTCCTTTTTGAAAGGGCAGCTAGAACTGTTACGATTCTGCTAAAAATATTTTATTTCAGATAATTTCTGATCAGTTTTGATTTCAAAATCATAAAAAATTCAGATACCAGCTATTTGAAGCAGTAGTAGTGATAGTAAGTGATTAATAGCATTTCCATATTTCCTGAAATCCTTGAACTCATGCTAATAAACAAGCAAGCAAAATACCACCTGTTTCTAGACCTTGATAGACAGGTCCTTGTTTTTGCACAAGGGCTCACCTCAAGGTAAGCACTCTGTTTGATTCGAGGTGTTTGCAAAGTGGGTGGGTATCAGTCAGTTAGCACATGCTCTGTTTTAGCAGTACTGGTCTGTCAAGTCTGATCCTGAGGATATTTTGTCAGTCCAAATTTATAATATCCTCAATATAACCATTGTGGCTGCTGGGGAGTTCTGAATGGGAGAGAGAGCAGAGGATGGTTGAGTTCCTATGCTCTCCCTAACTAGTCTCCGCTACTGGGTGAATATTAGGTGAGATGGGCCTGTCAAATGGTCATTTCTTCTCCTGTCAGGGTGATTTTATGTGCTTATTTATGTCCGTTTCTGACTTTGTTCACAAGTGCAAACAGCCCACGTTCACCCTTGACTTGCAGCTATGCCCTGCCACCCCTGCGCACACACTCAACACCGCATATGCCTTGGCATACCAGGACAACCATTCCAGATTATAGATGAGGAGATCTTTGGCAGAAGAAAGGAATCAAGAAAGGAATAGTAAGCTGCATTGGTCAAGAGTGGTAAGATCAGAGTATTACTTTTTTTTTTTTTTTTTTTTTTTTTTTTTTTTTTTCAGTGGAATTAACATTGGTTACAGGTTGACTTCTCTCTGGTTATGTGCCATAAGTTTGTGTGTTCTGGTTATGGGCAGAATCTGCCCAGAAATGGTGTTTGGTTGGTCTAAAAGGTGGAAAGAGGGAAGAAAGATCAATAAGCCATCCACTTGCAGACATTTGCTTTCAGGGGATAAAATACAGGTATGATGCATCTATGTCTGAATTTCCTGCAAAAGGAGTTAGTGTGTGAGGCTTTTCCTGGCCCATCTTCACATGCAGGGAATGGACTGAATTTTTCCATTTCTTCCTCAAACCTTGTTCTCTCAGGAACAGATCCCAAATACGGCCTTTTCAGTTTTTCTCCGTTCTTGCACACCAACAGCTCTCTTTCTGCCCATATTGCAATCACAAAAAGCCCAATATGGACTTTAGYAATAATTCAAAAGGGAGAAAGAACAGGCCACAAAATTATAAATTGGACACAGGAGTTTTATAAGATGAGGCTGTGTTTGCCACAAGCAAATTAAATGCAAGTGAGTGAAATGGCATCAGGACTGAGCACTGAACTCACCTTCCAAATTGGCACATTTTGATGACAGCCAAGTCAAATTTTCCCAGACAGTCCCTGGGCACAGCCAAGGGGAACCATAAACTATTCCCAGTACTGTATTATAGGAGAATAAGAAAGTTTTAGTACTGTATCATTTGGCCCTTTGGATGAGAAAACAATTCCTGGCCCATTTTATTTGCTCATATAGATGCAGTCTGAATAACCATGTGAGTTTTTGAGATCAGTTTCCAATCAGAAAAGGATTTTTTGGGGTAKAAAACTTCCTGTTCAGGCAGTAAAGACTTCAGATGAAATATAGATTATGCCTGRGATCTGCTGCACAATCATATATTATTGATTTATGGTATTGTTTTGTACTGCTAGCCATCTACATCTACATTACCCTCAAAGCAATAGTCAAACTTGTCAGATTCTTTTCCTGAGACAGCCATTAATTCTTCTGGAATATATTTAAAAGCTTGAAAAATCTATATGTCGTTTCATGCAAAACACATGCCAAGTATCTCCCCTGGCAGCAGACATGAACACTAGTTTCTCGGAATTTGTATGAACTCCAGTTTAAGAAGATAATGAATTTAAATGGTACAGACCCACAAACATTAATAGGATTTACCAGATACAGAAGTTGTAGTGATGTGCATAAGCTGTATTTTATGGTTTTGTAAACTAAAAATTGGCAGACTATACTAGCTAGTCCTAAGTAAGAGTAATGCTGAGTTATGTGAAGAGCTGCTCATTATGTCTAGCAAACCACACACTTGCCTTTCATTAGTCCCATAAAAGTTGCCAGGGTTGCAGGTCCCTGGAAGAAGGGTACTTGAGGAGCAAAAGAAAGTTAAGAAAGAAGAAAAAAGATGCAAAGTGTTGCAACTATGGAATTAACAATAATGGGATTGGGGGGTGAAAGGAGGGGAGTGTTTTCTTGAAGCTACAGCAAGTCCATCTATTTATATGCTGCAGCAATTAACAAGTTCACATCTCTGCACAGTGATTATCCTTAGGGTTGAGCTCAGAGCTCCCATGTTCTTGTGTTTGAAAACACAACAGGCACTTGCCAAGTTTGTGCACAGCTCCTTCACTATAAAAGTGCAGTAAGTCCAGATTTAGTCTAGCGCAACTGGCAGCTGCAACTGGACCACTCTGTAATTTCCATAGTTAAATTGAGYGCATTATGTTAACCTTATACTTTTAAAGTGCCTATTTGTGCTCCTTTTCTCCTTCAGCACGGCATGCAGGGGCCTCCCATGTTTGGTCAGTGATGGTGGTGGTGGGGTCTCACTCAGTCAAGCTAGCACGCTCTGCATCACTTCATTAGTTAGKTCATTCCATGTCTCCAGATGAAAAGCAGGCGACGCTTTGAATCCCTGTACCTTTATTTCCAGATGATACACAAGGGAATAAAGGCAAATGGTCTTTTTGGATACCCCTGTAATCCCTATAAATCATCATAATTGCTAATTGTATTTTCAGAACAAACAGTGCAAAAAACATTTATTTCACATGTAATGCTTTACTGATGCTGCTAGTTACTTTAATGATATATAAATAGCCCTAGCTGAGAGCTGAAGGCAAAGCCCCAGCTCCACTGTATTTCCAATTTACAACCAGAGTGTCTTTATACTTCAGTTAGATGCCAAGCAATTATTCAGTAGGTTGAAGTACAGAAAAAGAACTATTTTTTCCCACTGCTTCTGTTTGCAAAAATAAATAGAAGTAGGGCAAACTGCGGTAGCTGCATATTTGCCCCTTTTTCTGTATAAGATTAGCAGTGATAGCCCAGAGGGTAGCCAATGTTGTGTTACTATCTGGCATTACCTCATCAAAATTAAAATGCTACAGCAAATTGGATTCCTTTTCACCATCTAAGTGCTTTTCATCCCTTCCAAAGAGCTGTGCTGTTACTTTTATGCTTGCTACAAGCTTTGGCAGACAAGCTGCTAATACACATTTGTATATTTTTCCTGCAAAGCCTATGGTGACAATTCATGACATTTTCTCCTATCAACAACTAGTGTTTACCAGTGAATTCTTAGATATAGATTCCATAGGTTTAACTGTCCCAGTTTGATATCACAAAGGGTATGCAAGTGACTGTGATTCTTCAGCATACCCTGCACAAGAAGTCCATTCTTACCAAACATGGTGATATATCAGCTTAAAAGCAGGAGTGGTAAAAATAGCTGAGAGAAGGTCAGAAATGTGTTAATTCTATTTTATCTGAACTCTGCTATGGTTCCGGTGATGATTGGGTGCAATGGAGACAGACTTCGGCTTTGGTTTACATGTTGCAAAGACTTTTGGAGGAAGAGGGAGAGTTTTGGGAAAACACCCAAAATAYACAATTACACAAAACATGCAAATTTCCTGGAAGTTCATGCCTGYATTAAAGCCCTAGCAGCCCACGTGTCAGGCTAACCTCCAGCTCCCTTCCCCTCCTCATGCAGTGACTTAACCCCACTGACAGTCATGGATGACAAGAGCAAGAAGGGAGAGGAGCAGATTTCAAGTTGTTCCCGTCCGAAGGAGGGTTGCTCAGGATGCTGACATATGTTGAGGAGACAGATTTCCGCAGCGTGCAGACTGAAATGTATAATCTGAGCAGGTTATGAGCCAAATATCTACAGTGTTTATTGAAAACATCCCTGATGTTTAAAATTCTGTGCTCTTTTGAAACCCAAAAATCCAGCCCTGCAGTGATTTCTCCCGTTTAGAGCGAACGAGACACATACGTGCTTTGAGACCACGTGGGCCTTTTTTTTTTTTCCTTTCCCCTCCTCCCGCCTAGCAGAAGAGACAGTTGAGCCTGCTTTTCCTGGTGCACATCCTGGGATGAATCACTGCAGACAAACAGCTCCAGCAGAGATGGGGCTCGGAGGCCTGTATAGGAGAAGAGRAGCTGTCTGTCGCTCTGGGCAGGGTGCTGGAGCACGGCGCAGGGCCAGGGAGAGGCGAGGAGAGTGATTTATGTGGGTCCCTTTACGAGGGTGTCTGGCCATGGGATCCTGAATGGGATTTTTCTTTGAAAAACAAACAAACACTATTTATATTTCTCTTAATTGTCTGGAAAAACTCACTCCTCCAGCCAGGCCCTCTCATCTCTGCTTGCCCTTTTAGCTTTCACTTATTCTAAGCTGCTTTAGAAGTATTTTTGGAGATATTCAGGCTGTGGAACTGCGTGTTCCTCTCTGCTGTTTAAAACTTTTCTTACATGACATTCCTTTGCAGAGCACTGGTATTTGGAATAGCCAAAAATACAAATATTGCGGAGCACAATAAAAACCTTGTATATCTTCCGCAACCACCGTTTTAAAGCTCCTCTCTCTCTCTTCTGATCTTGCTTCTGGAGTAGCAGTAGTTCTTTTGACTCAAGTAAGACTGCACATGAATGGTTGCAGCTGATGTGGAAATGCCTTCGTTCTTCATCAGAGTCATCTGAACTTTTGCCAGTTTCTCTCCTGGGCCTCATTCTACAACCAGGAACAGCAATGAAAAAAAATCCTGCTAATAAGACCTTGATGCTAGTCCAGATCCAATTTCAAAGTTCTCAAAAGAAGGCTCTGCCTATAGCAGTGCAGATTATAGTAGTTGGTAATTCTTCTACATGGACACATATTTTCACATGGAAAAAAAAGATTTTTCTTCCATTCCACTACAGGAAAGCATGCATGCGTCCTTGGGTTCTTGGCAGATGTTGAAAACAGATCAGRAACAGTTGACGTGAAAGTAACAATATGTCCCTGAGCAAGAGCAAAGCAGCAGGTGCGGGAGAAGCATATGCCAGATTCCCAGCAGCAGAAGCCACTTGTAAAGGGCTCTTTGGGACTGCGTGCTGGGTGCATGAGGGAATATTTGTAAGTCTGCATCAGGCCAAACAAAATGTTTGCAAACCTAACTTACATTTATATAATAATTCATCAAATAATTGCACAAAAACTGCAGTGCAAGACAATTCATCGAGCAAAACAGCATGGGCCTTCAATAAAGTACCATATTTTGCTTTTAAAAAAATGAACATTCAAAAAAAGAATGAAGGGAATTAGTATCTTTAACTGACCTTATCCAATAATTTATCGACGCATTCATAAACATTAAAAATTTCCATACATATATTTGTCAAAAATGTTATTTTCAAAAAAAACCTGTGTAAAATTTATTTGAAGTCTTAATCACACCACTTATTATATATTTTTTAAAAATATAAATGAATAAAAATGAAWAGAAAGAAAAGCAATGTTTCAGTCACTGAAAGCTTTCTTTTGCTGTTTATCCCAGCTGTTACACATTGTGCAAGTGCTGTGACACTTTTAATGTATTAAGTACATATCTATCTTTTACTCTATATTCAACAATGGAAATACTGCATAAAAGTCATACTCTACTGTCACATATTTTCTTCAAGATGGAGCTGAGCAAAAGTCTGAATTGTTAAATATATATATACTTTGATATATATCGGTATTCGTTTTGTCTTCAGACAAAAACAAGACTTAAAAAAAAAAAAGAAAGGACATATCCTTTGCCAAGGATCCATCCGAAAGCAGCCAGTGCACCATAACTTTTTCTGGCACTTTGAAGTTCTATTTTTAAATTCCAGCTATACCAAACTCTTTCATWGCAGTAACCTGAAACTCAGCTTGGGGAATGGGGAGTTCTTTCTCTCTGTCTTTTTGGTTTAGACAGAACCTTTATCATTAAAGCCTGCAGGAAACTTTTTTTTTATTCTTTTCTTAAGGAATACTTCCTCAGAAAGCTCATCTCCTCTTCTTCTTTTGAACCATATGATTTCGTTTATTGTAGCTTAGTAGAAATCTAAATAAATAGATATTTTTTAAAAGCCATGTCTTATGCTTGTTCAGGTGGTAGTGAAAGACTACAGAGCAATATCTAAACAGGAGAAACAAAGGATCCTCAGTGACCAAAGTTTTTATTTCTTAGTGCTTGCTAAAGCACTAACAGCATGACATGGATTTTGTGAATTATGCATGTTTTGGAATAACTTCCATTGTCACTAATGAAAACTAATGTGAAAGATCTGGTGCCATTGTTGATGAGACTAGGAATTCACTTTAAGATTCCCATTAAAAAGAGCTTCTAAGGAAACCACTTTATACTGATAATGTTTCCAGTTATAGCTGATTGCAGGAAGCAGGTTGTATCCAATCTTGAATTTTTATCTGAAATTATTGAAAAGATTGGAATGGGAATTCAAGGGCTGCCTGATACATATATCACCAGCAATAGCCACTGTGACTGCACTATTTTTTTGATAAATAGCCCCTTCTAGCGAGGAATATAAATCAAATGTTTGAAGTAATGATTTTAATTAACTCAGTAGATTTTGCACTGAATTCTTAAACAACTTATGCACTGTTTCTCAAACTATATCTTTCTATGCTCTAGACTACTAAATGCCATGAGGTACTAAGCTATCAATCCAATCCACCCACAGATATTAGAAGACTGAGCATTAAACGACTGACAGTGCCATACTGAAATTACGTTTAGGTCTTGAGACAAAGGATGACAAGAGCTCAGCAGTTCTTCTAAAGYGAATAGTCTGTGCAGTAGGAAATGAATAAATCAGTCATTCCAGATAAAATACAGGAATTTCCTGTATTCTAAATGGAATTCGAAGGCCTGTGTGAAGCTGAAGTATCTGAGCAGTTGTTAGGAAATCCTAGGATGCCTATCCAGAAATGTCTGCGGATTGCATRTCCATTCAGGACAGGCAAGGGAAAAAAAAAAAAAACCACATAGCAGCCCTTCTCGCTCCAGATAAAAGGACAGGCTGCAGTTTGGAAACATGAACTTCCTCAGCTAACTTTTGAAAGTACTCTACTCTCTATCCTCAATGAGGTGTTGCTGCTAGAGCATTAGCAGGAAGGGCAGAATAGGACAGCATGAATAATACACTGGAAAATATCCAAATGGATGAAATGTAGCTTTGAAAGAGGAGCTCAGGAGGCCATGTCTCAGGAAAAGTTCTTCATTTTCTTCTCCCCTTTTTTCCCTTGTTTGGATCCAGGAGGCTCACAGGTTGACGACATTATGTAATAGTGTCCATAATTCAGAAATTATTCACAACCATAATAATTATTTTTATGTGTAAGTTCACAGAATTCTCCTAAATAAATAATGCTTTACCAAAATAAATAATGTCTTATTGTCCAAAATAAAGTGAAGTCTGCTTAAAATGAACTTTTTGACAGCTGTCAATGGGTCTTTTGTAAGCAGATGCCAACTGGGGATACACAGARGGCACCACGTGCCTTCTACTCTCTTACCTCCACTCTAGAATCTGTGCACAAACACATTATGCTAAATCTATGTCCCTTGTCTCCTGGGAAAAATCCTGTGGAGTATTTGCAAGACATTATTGTTTCCATTTATAGTAAATGTGGCAGAGCAATGACTCCGTAAATGCCGGGTTTTGTTCATCTCGGAAAGCGGAGCTGAGGATGCAAAGTTGGACACGACTGAAATAAAAGACAGTATCTTGGAGTTTTTATACAGATCAAATGTAGATCTGCATCTTAGCTTCTGGGTAAGTTGCTGATTCAGTCAATTTTCTTAAGAAAATTATTCTTTTTGCAGAGACTTAGCCTCTGGCCAGTCCAAAACTTTTCACACTCTCAGGAAAGAGTATTTTGTGACTTCCTCCAGCTCATGGTGCGGCTGCCCTGCTCAGCTCACTTTCCAGATTCTTGAATCTATCATCTTGTAGGTTTCCAGACACTGAGAAAGAGTTTTTCCAAAAASTACATGCAGACGAGGCACCTTTCTGTCAGCTGTGTCTTTGAAAACGTCCCTGCACATGTGCAAAATGATTCTCCTACTAGCCTGTGCTCATCCCTTGCCTTTCAGCTGCAGCACAGCCAGAGCTTATGAATAGAATAAAGACATTTCAGAGAATTCAGAAGCATAATATTTTGTAAAGGTGGTTTAGAAATTCTTATTAATTTCCGTTCCTTTTCAGATTTATTTTGTTCTCTTTTTTTTTTTTTGTGCTTTTCTTCTGGCTCTACTAAGCAGTTGTCCTCTGTCAGTAGGGGACATATGCAAAGAGATTTGGAAATTTAAAATATAAAACTCTGAAGTCCCTTGCAGTTCCAGCAAGGGCTGTTTTTTAATCCTTTAAATATCAGGATTTCATTAAAACTTTTTTTCCCCCTCCTAATTCTCGGTATGAATCACAACTGAACTGAGCATTAGGCTGTTTAAACAGTAAAGCATTTACACAGAGGAAATCCAGCTGTAGTGCAAATACGATTTAATAAGATTTTTTAAAAGACATAGTCCTGGAAAAGTCATTATAGCTATTTGTTTGCCAAAAACTATAGGAGTAAGAGAGAAAAATCCTTTGTGTGTCATTTATTATTGTCACTTTATAGGTCAGGGAATTATAAACAGCTTTAAATATTTTGCAATWGCAACATTTTATTGAAAGATCTTGTTTTTAAAATGCAGTTTCTGTTTTTTAGCTGCTACAGTTCTTCAATATATACTTTCAGTTACTCAAGAGGAGTTGCACAAAGTTTTTACAACTATGAATGCCTGGATGATTTTATAGCCACATGTTAATGCTACTAGTTTTGCTTACTGTGTATATATATCTTGTACTAGCATTGTAACTCTCAGTCAGAAAATGTCTTTTACAAGTATGGTTGCTGGATAGTTCATTTAATCTCATGGCTTCCAATTCACACAAAGTTAGCTAAGAGTTSCTGCCATAACTCTTGGTGGAAAACTTGTGTAAAACCTGCACAGAACCCCTAAACATATACTATTTCTCATTAACTTTAATTCCTTATACAGGTGGGTAATCCATAGTAAATTTAAATATTGATAGACTACCTATGGATCAAAGATTTCTTTTTTAATAGAATTCATATTGCAGTTCTACCCCTAGACCATCTAAAATGCATGCAGTAATGTTTTGACTGGTGTGAAGTCAAACTGCAGATTGCAGTAATGGTGGTTGCACAGCCACCATTGTCACAGATTCACAGATTCACAGAATATTTAAGGTTGGAAGGGACCTCTAGAGATCATCTAGTCCAACCTTCCTGCTCAAGCAGGCACACCTACAGCATGTGACACA
>NW_020455316.1:5223642-5246656 GCF_003342845.1 Nothoprocta perdicaria
GCCCAGAACTGCACACAGTACTCCAGGTGCGGCCTCACCAGAGCTGAGGAGAGGGGCAGAATTACCTCCCTTGACCTGCTGGCAACACTCCTCCTGATGCAGGCCAGGATCCCATTGGCCTTCTTGGCCACGAGGACACACTGCTCACGCATGGTTAACTTGGTGTCAACCAGGACTCCCAGGTCCCTCTCCGTGGAGGTGCTTTCTAGCAGGTCGACCCCTAATCTGTACTGATGCMTGGGGTTATTCCTCCCCAGGTGCAGGACCCTGCACTTATCCTTATTGAACCTCATGAGGTTCCTCTCTGCCCAACTCTCCAGCCTGTCCAGGTCCCTCTGGATGGCAGCACAGCCCTCCGGAGTGTCGGCCACTCCACCCAGCTTGGTGTCATCTGCAAACTTGTTAAGGGTGCATTCCGTGCCCTCGTCCAGGTCATTGATAAACAAGTTGAACAGCACTGGGCCCAGCACTGACCCCTGGGGGACACCACTGGCCACAGGCCTCCAACTGGACTCGGCCCCATTTATCACCACCCTCTGAGCTCTGCCATCCAGCCAGCCCTCGATCCACTGCACCGTACACTCGTCTAGTCCTCTGTCCCGGAGCTTCTGTATGAGGATGTTATGGGAGACAGTGTCAAAAGCCTTGCTGAAGTCAAGGTAGACAACATCCACGGCTCTCCCCTCGTCCRGCCAGCCTGTCATCCCATCATAGAAGGCTATGAGGTTCGTCAGACATGACTTCCCCTTGGTGAATCCATGCTGACTGCTCCTCAGCAGCTTCTTCTCCTCCATATGCCTGGAGATTCTCTCTAGGATGAACTGCTCCATCACCTTTCCAGGGACAGAGGTGAGGCTGACCGGCCTGTAATTGCCCGGCTGCTCCCTCTTGCCCTTTTTGAAGACTGCAGTGACGTTGGCTCTCTTCCAGTCCTTGGGCACCTCCCCTGCTCTCCAGGACCTCTCAAAGATGATGGMGAGAGGCTGAGCAATAACCTCGGCCAGTTCCCTCAGCACTCTTGGGTGCATCCCATCTGGGCCCATAGATTTTTGAGTGGCCAGTTTGCCTAAGTGATCCCTAACCCAATCCTTCTCAACCCGTCCTTTAACCTTTCCCTTTCTATGAAAGTAACAAGGGACTCCAAAGATCAATCCATTGTCAACACAAGTTTCTTTTTAAACTTTTAAGATATGACATACATTGGGTTTAATACACCTAACAGTCCATTTTAGATTCTCATTTATCCATGTCTTACCATTGTACTCTTAGAATTAGAAGAGGGGAACTACCTGTACCAAGGAAGACCAGTAAAGATAAAGAACTAACTAAGGACAAAAGCCTAAATAAATATAGARAAAAAATGTTGCCATGACCCCTATCTTCAAAAGGAATTTATCATATTTTTCTAATATTTCAGAGTTTAGGCCAAAATAAAATAGGATATGTGGATGAAAATGTGCAGGGGGAGTTCATATGATGTAGGAAATCAGACAGTATTTAAGGGAAAAAACAAGAAAAAATGATGATAGTTAAAAAAAAAAGAAAAAGAACAGAAGTGTCTTGTAGTCATTCAGAGTTCTTTAGAGATTTACGTAAGGCTAGCACATTCATCCAAAGTTAAAACCAGAACAAAGACTGTTGTGCTTGTGTCATTTGTACTTCCCTTTCRAAATGTTAAATTACCTGGGGCAGTAGTTCAGTGTATGAGCCAGACAAGGCAGGCAGATTAGATCCATGTTCCACCCTCAAGATATTAACATTTGGCTTCAGTTCAACAACAAAAGATGCATTCTCCATTTATTTACAATAAGCAGATGCTTTCAAGCTATTGTCCAAACTAAGGATACTTTTGACCCTAAGTACTGTGAGTGCTCTAATCAGAGAAGTCCATATGGTGGACCTCCAGTCATCCAAAATAATAATAATAAAAAAACAGGATTCACAAAAATATCTTGCTCAGAGTCATCTTTCTATCATAAGTTCCCTTCTGCTTCTCCCATTATGTATTTTTTTCYCCTTTTCTTATGCTCTTTGATTTTTTCTCTAAATATGTTTTCCTCCACCTTAGGAGTTGAGTCATCTCCTCAGCTAACAGTAAACTCACTACAGAGACAAGGATGAGCTTAGCACATCATCCTTTTTGAAGGTAGCGTGTTCAATGATGTGCTGAAATGACAACATAAAATTACCAAGAGAATTGATTGAAAATTCAATTCCTTAGGAATGAGTGCACAACCATGATATGAGTTCAACTCTTAGATTCATTGCTGATGTGTCAAATCCTGAGACTTAATCATCTGTGAGCMATATTTGTTTTCCAAGACATTGACTATGCTAAAGTATCCTTAGCCGGATTTTTTTACTTTCTGATATTGCTCTTTCTATATTAGATGGGAGAAGGAWGTGTAAAATAAGTCTTCCAACCAACAAACATTATACAGCTATGTATGGAAGAGCTCTCTGTAGAAGCACCACAAAACCACAAAAAGACAGGCCTTGGTACACATTTTAGCTTTCAGACTGAGAAGAATACCCCATGCAGTTCCTTGATAAATTTYCTGATACTGGATATTGTTATTTCAGTAATTTAATTTTATCTTTAACAGTAAATGTTCATTGTTCTCAAAAAACATTAAGTAGGTTAATGCTGCAAACTGTGCAGCATTATTTAGTGCACTAAATGTAAGTCATATGTAACTTAAATTTAAATATTCACCAATTATTAACTTGTTATGTCCTTGCTTAATTAAAAAGATCATTTGGAAGARGGAACTGCAGCTCTTACAAGCATGAARTAAACTGAAATTATATTCATATTTTTATTGTTTTGAACTTCAGAGTGTTTTCCATTCCATTCCTTCCTTACATCTCTTCTTAACCCCTGTTAATTTTAAATAATTTATGTATCAGATGTCCTCATCTCAGAAGTCTGCTTCTGCCTCTTCCTAGACTTGTGTATTCTTTTGGCTTCTCTGGAAAATTGGAAGCCAAATGTAAACACGATACCTTTTTTCTTTCCTGTACATCATTGCCGTCGATAAGAGCTTTCCATACTAAATTGTGCCTGCATTTATCCTATTGATAACCTAATATGTCACAGCTCATAGTCATATCTGCTTCTTGAGGAAATTCAGTCTCTAAAATCAATTTTCAATACATCAGCATATAGAAACAAAAATGCCAGTGCTGTTAATATGTAGAATGAAGGAAACCTCTCTCAAGCCACACTTTCTCTGCAGCTGTTTGCTCTTCCACTTACAAGGTAAGAGTATGACTCGTCAAAAATTTCACATAACACCTGCTTCACATTCCATTACAAGCAACTCAGTTCTACTGGTGAAAATTTAGTGTCCACTTCTACAGATGTTTTTTCCTTGCAAATCTGCTGCCAGCTCTATAAATGGAAAGTCAAAAGTACTTGGACATCTGCATCCATTTTGTGTGACAGCTACAGCACAGTCCCATCAGTAACAATGGCTTGGCTTGTTCCTGAGGAGTGTTTTTTTGTGGTTCACTGTGGCAATACAGACAGATGTAAACATTAATCTTTTCCTATGTAGTACTCAGAGTACTCTAGGGAGGTGTCATCATTCATTTKCTCCCATGCTGTCAAGGAGACAGTTCTAGGGCAATACAGGAGAGGAACCTAGAATCTAAGGCAGGCTCAGCAGTAAGCCTTGCAGTTATTCTTGAATCTGAAGATTTGTAGGACTTTGAGCCTCAGGAGATGAGAGAAGAAGCTCAGGGAGGAGCACTATACATATTTGCTCGGACTACATTTGAATAGCACAGACAACTGATGTGCTTAATGTATGTGTAGTACAGTTACTATGATGGCAGAAACGATTCCGCATGATCTTGAAGTCACTAGAGAAAATGTTCACAAGTAGGCTGCTAGCTGTAATAAGCCTTATAAACAGCAAGGTCTAACCCATAAAAGATGTAGAACACTGGAATTTATAAAGAAGTGAACAAAAAGTTCCTGTGTGGTGACATTGAAGAGCAGGGGCTACTGGTTTGGTGGTCCAATAGCATTTATTTCGTAATCAGCAAGCCTTTATGTAGCTTATAAGAGTGATCACACACGCTACACGTGCACACTACATATCCATTCTGCCAATCATGGTGTGCCAGGTTCACATATCTGAGGGTACCATCTAATCCTTTGTAAGATTATCTATAATGACCCAGATACAACAMCTTTTTTGCCTAAAAGTGAAGCACAATTACTAAGGACTACATCAGGACTATCCAATCAGCTTCATGGTCATGCAGTAGCCAGACAGCTGTCTTCTTTGTTTTTTGTCTGCTGATGGAACAAGTGCATTCCTGTCCTTGAAGATGGTTGTCTAATGACACGGCATCCCGTTTGCTGATATATACTGCACTGCCGTCCTTGAAGTAGGCCTCCATGTTCTTGTATGAAAAAAAAATCAACAGTTCAAGGCTAAAAGAAACTATGACTATGTAGTTARACCTTCTGTACTATTACACAAAAAAAACAAAACCAAATTTGGTGACCTTACCTAGACAAAGAATTTTTCCATGGCTAAATTGTGTACCACAAGTCAAAACCAGAATCAGTCCAGGTTCACATATTTCCCAGGGAACAAGCTGAATTCATTCCAAAAGGTGAAATGTCCTGTGCTTGGAGACAAAGGTAAAAGCATCTCAGTTTTCTTGATAAATAGTCCTTGCTTCCTAATTGCAGTTCTAAAGATCCATACATACCAGATTAGTTAATCAAACACAGAAATTTGACACAAACACCAAGCGTGAGATTCTCTGCAGCATCTCTGAACACCCTGCAGACTATCTACTTGGCAACCTCAGTCTTTGCCAATAAGTATTTCAGGAAGAAAATACAATGGGATAAATCCTATTTAGAAAATCTATATTGTTTCTTCCTATTCCTTTTTTTTTTTCTTGTTGCAGAAAATCTGCAGAAACCAACAGCTCTATATGTTCTGACCATGTAGCATGCTTAATTTGATTACCGATTCATGTCTCTGACATTATGTGCARCTCAGAAGAATTTTATTTTCAGTATGTGTCTGTGTGGTTCTATCAGCAGCACATTATTAATCCCATTAGCTATGTGGAATTAATGAGTAAACCCCCAAATAATCAGATCATAGCATTGCTGCTGTGTTGGCTTGGTGATATGGCAGCAGAATTCACATGTCACAAACAGGACAGCACTTTTAGTTCCAGAGTCTGTAAACTGTGCATGACACTGAACATCGCATCAAGTAAGGCTTCAGAAAGACTTGCCTTGCCTGTCAAAACAAAGGCACTGTTCTGTGCCAAAGACAGAGCGGTCCTGCTTTCCAGTAGCCTAGTAATAACTTCACACAAATGTCATTTCTCCAGCCGCAGAACAAATTGAAACACTGTATTAGGGAGTGTTTCAAATTCCTAGTTTCCAGCCKGACATGCAGGTTAAATGGATAGAAGTATTGGGATACTGGTAATACTTGGCAAGAAAGATATAACTGCACTATAGGTTTTGATGTATTATGTCTGTCATTCTTTAATTCAGAGCTTAACTTAAGCTTCACACATGTATGAAGCTAACATGTTACGGCTCCCATTTATCCTTCCTTCCTTCCTTCCTTCCTTCCTTCCTTCCTTCCTTCCTTCCTTCCTTCCTTCCTTTCCTTCAAAGGTACAAAAGTTAAATCTTTAAATGTTAAATCTGTGTGGCACCAAGAAACAAAGGAGGTGATTTCTTTGCATATGAACAAGAATAAACTTTGAACAATTCTACCAGAGTATTTTTGGCAGAATTACCTCTCTCTATCAACTGCCTATGCAGCTATGCAGCCCAAAGTTTAATTTGGCAGCACTCAAGGATTCTTAGTGAAGTTAGCACAGCTGATTACTTTCACGTCCAGTCATGCACAAACATCTCAACAGGTTGAGAGCCAAGGAAATTTGCTAAAAACATGAATCCCAGTGAATTCATAGCTCCCGAGAAAGACATCAAAAAATGCAAGCAGGGATCCTGACCCTGAAAACACTCAGAGTATTAGGTTTATTCAGGAGAATAAGCAGTTGAAGTATCAGCACTTTAGCTAAATAATTAATACACTAGCAGCTGGTGTGCTGTGACAGATATTCATTAAAAGCCCATTCGTTATTTTATTCATTCTGCTGGTGTTTTCATTCTCTCTGGCTGTTATTTCTTTTCACATTTATTGATGGGAACTTTTTCATAGGGGAAATGCCTAATTTCATGTGTGCATGCTGCCTAAACAGAACTATAATGTGCTTGCTGACATGGATCTTTAAACATTATGGCAACACAAAATGCACATAATTATAATCTAGTGATGATTGTGACAGTCATCATAGTCTCGACTGTGATGATATGGCAAAAGTAATGTAAAACAACATTCTGGTAGAAGCCACTTTCTTCTGGCCTCAGCAATTACATAGGAGTAGCATTTTTAAAAGGTTYATTAAAAAGAATTGTTAAATCAGGTATACGCTATACTATTCTAGTATGTGTTCATCCAGTATGCTATTCAAACCTGAGTAAGGCACTAGGCTATTCTCTAAAACACGTATTAGATATCATGTAGTAGTTAAGGTGGGAAATCATTGCCTCTAAAAGTCTTATTTTCAGGAGAAAGGCTAAAGTCTCTGAACAACCTTACCTAGAACGCATGGGGTTGGAGAGGGATGCTGTCTGATTTTACTACTTTATTGACACACCTATAAGTAGTAAGAATGGTCCTATGCATGTCTGTGTCTGGGCAGCTAGGATCTCCCAAACTATTCCTAGGCATGGTTCAGGAGCAAATATATGCCAGGGAACATTTCTAACAGGCAAGGCAGTCTGAATATCAGAATTGACCTATTTGGGAAGATAAGACAATTTAATGATACAGATAATATCAGGTTGTGCTGACCTCAGGTTTCTTGAACTATATAGTTTATTAGTGTAGCCTGTGTGTTCAAAGATAACAAGGAGTCCAAGGGGATCAGTAGTATAAGTTATATAGTATAATAGATTATAATATAATAATAGCATGAAAATAAATTTATCTGATTAATATTGCAGTTTAGTGGAAATATGCTATACATTTAACCTCCATCTATTCATTGTCAGACAGCTCCTGCTCAGCCATATAATTGTTTTGTCTAGTAAATGGTGCTGCTTGCTTCTGATGAAATAAAGATACAGAGACAGATATCATTTTATGTGATAAGCCCAGATTGTTTCAACTGACTGATACTGGATCTGGATCACGTCTCGAGCATCAAGAAACAGTTTTCTTAGTGTTGATATTAAATTTGCAGATGACTCTTTGAAGGACAAAAGATCGAGCACRCTGAAGTAGTATTCAGAAGGTAAGAAGAAAATACATTATTCAAAATTCTTTCTTTAGRCAAGGAAAGAAGTACTGTTTGAGGGAGGATGCAACAGGTTAGGTTAAATTTGCCACAGTGAATTATTTCTGTCTGCAAACAGAGGTGGTAAAGGGATTTCATGCTGAAAATGAAAAAACTTCATGAAAACTTTGTGAATAGATCTCAAAGTGTTTACAGTCAATATGTCCTTATATAGCCAGTAGATGGAGAAATTAATGGAAAATAATAACAAGATTATAGCTCTCTTATGTTCCAGCTTACCACCATTTTATCAGGTTTTTATTAGCACTACTGCGAGCTGATCATCAGTATGAACCACCGTTTGTAAGGCGTGCATTAAATTCTTATGTAACTAAGCTTATTTCTGTGGGAACAAGCAGTTTGCCTATGGAGTTACAAMAGTTCTTAGGGCACTGTAAAGATCTCCCAATTGTCATTTCTTATATAGTTGAAAGGAAATAAACCCCACCCCAAATCCTTTGGAAAGACTGTTTCCTAGTATTAGCTTAATTTAAACCATTACTTAGCTAAAATSAGATGAAGGAAATGCTTGTGTACTTGTAATGAAATGGAGGCAAGAGTGTGTAGCAATAGTATTGTCACCCAGATGGATAAATACTGGTAAAATAACATAGTTGACATTTAACAACACTGTTAGCCTGTGGGAGCATATCCTGTGGGCATATTTCTAGCCCATATTTGTAATTTTATCCTTATTTAAAATTGCCTTTATATAATGGGTAACATTCTTTTACTGAATATTAATCAAGCAGCTAAATGATATTTTCAGTTTATTTATTAATTGCTAGAGGAGTGATATTATTAAGCAACAAATTCTCAATGGCATTAGGATTAAATATATGTTTAAAATTATTGTATGTAACATATAACAAATATTCACGTATATCTGAGAATAACTTATGAATCAGCTAGTGTACTTTAGCATAAATAAATACAAAATCACACCTTTTGAATATCTAAATACTGCCAAGTAAAACAAAAAAACTAAAAGGTTTTACAGGCTCAAGAATGCAGAAAAGGACTGAGTTAATGGCATTTTATTGTTGTTTTTTTTGGTTGTTTTTTAGTTTTAAATAGTTCAATGCAATATAAAATGCAACCTAATAACTGAGAATCAGGAGCACTAGAAATACCTGAGAAGATAATAAACTCCTCTCTCTCCCATATTTTTTCATTAATATTTGAAGGCTTTTGGTCATAAAAGCAGGGCAGTAGCTGAAGATAGAAGCATCAATGGTAAAATAGACCACAAAACTGAGAATAATTAAAACAATCAAGGAAATAAATAATAGAGACAGTTGGTAAAAAGCCAAAGATAGTAATGAAAATGAATGTAGCTTCCATGCAAGGTATAGCCATATCATTTTGTAGCGGTAAAAGACTTTTAATGCTGTCTATGTCTGTACTATATGCAAACAACTACCAAAGATTTGTTTTTTAATTTAACCATGATAATGGGCATCCTAGAGTTTCTAGAAGAGGAAAAGGAAATTTTAATGAATGACTATGTAGGGTTAGTTTAAAATAAATATGTGTTACAGTTAATGAGGAAGAAATAATTTTGAAACTATATTCTTGAAATATGAGTGGATAAGGGAAAAAAAATTACAGGTTAGCATTAGTTTCAAGGAAACATCATGATTTGGAATGAGATCATAAAGAATTAAAAGATGGAGCCATAATGGAGGCAAATCAGCATGGCTAGATAGAAACGGGGGTTATCACCTAAACACATTTTTGTCTTTTGGTCAGAGTCTGAGATTAAAACATTTGTACTGATATAAAACATCTTTATTAGACATATGTTTTATTTTTATAAAATTAAAAAAMAACAACAACAACAACAACAAAAGGCCAAATCTTGAACTATAGCTAACTAATAAATCCTATCTAAATCCATAAATACCTGTATAGAAAACCTATTTGAATAGCAGAGGACTTTTTAATACATCAGAAAAAAAAAAGGCAGAAGGAGAGAAAAAAAGAAGCTGAAGGTGAATGATGAAACTAGAGAATCTAGTCCACTAAAGGTACATATTCTGAAAATAAATTAGAATTACAGTGATTCATGAGTATGTTAGTTTAAAATTGTTATAGTGTTTTTTTTATAATCTATCTTGGGTTCACGAACTGAGATCCTTGTGGTTCTTCTGGAGTCTGTTAAGCTCCTTACTAAAGGGACAGCATTTACACATATAATTTTTTTTTTCTTTTTTGGTACAGCTCTGATTTCCATTACATTCTCTCTGATTTGCAAACATATTCCCTCCAACATATTTCCAAGTGTTTCAAAGAGAATTCTCAGCRAATAAGCTTTCACAGAGTTCACAGAGAATAAGCTTTTCATCTTGAGGAAAACATGACTATAAAGATACTATAAGGAAGATACTATAAGATACTAAGGAAAACATGACTATAAAGAGAAAACTATCTCTTCTCCTGATACTTAACAAGCCTGTTAAATTTAGATTTTCTTTAAGAGCTATTCACCAAACTTAATTTACATAATCATCTATCTATTGCTAATTTAAGCAAATAGATAATAAATTACTGATTAGGTATAAATGCATTCAATTCATTTGGAACCCCCTCAGTATTTACCATTTTTTCATGTGTACAAATACACGATTAGGAAATGGTTGGCAATTCAGCTGATGGCTCAAGGAGTTTGATCTCACAATTTTTGGTCTTCAAATACTACTAAATCCAAATAGTCAAAATTCTGAGGAGGTTTTGCATTTTAAAATATCAGGAATAAAATCAGGGGAAAGCTGATCAACGTTGTGAACTCGTATATTTTGTTGTCTTTTGTCTAGCTGGTCATTTTAGTGTTTAATTTTTAGGGTCCTCTTTCTTATTTTTCCCCAAAGTAACAAATGATAAAATGCTTGAATACCTTAGTTGTTCAGAAGTCACATGAAATACTGTGGGCACTTGCACCCAATCCATTCCTACAAAAATTACTTTGATAAATGAAACATCCTGGGAAGTAGAAGTCTAGCACCAACASTGGTGTTTCTCACTCAACAACAGCAAAGGTTTGGGAAAGAATTGTATCATCTATAGCTTGTTTTGAGTTTCTAATGAGCCAAGCAAGGGGCACATCATACCCTTTATAGTCAGCCACATCAAACTGATGTTGATAGTATTTCACCAAGCCAGTTTAGTTTAAGCCAGGGAAATCAACATTTAGTTGATTCTTAACCTGCTCTGATGAAAGTGAAATGCAATTTGGGCTGAACAAAATTGTGAACACCCAATTTAAAGGATGAAAGTTAATTTTCCCTGCATTGTTTGAGCTGTTCCATTTAATATCACTTTAAGAGCTCCCAAAGTGGATAGCAAAAAAAATAAATAAAATAAAATAAAATAAAATAAAATAAAATAAAATAAAATAAAATAAAATAAAATAAAAATAAAATAACTCTTTGGAAAATTTAGGCCATTGTCTTTGACAATCCCTTCCTGAAGCAGGAATGCAGCACTGCCCATCCAGCTTTTCAGCTACTGCAGTTTCTCTCCAAAGACAGCACTCTCTAAAGTTGTCAGCAGTAGGCTTTTCAAAGATATATGGTTTGTAAGGAAATAGGTAACACAGAGATAGCTGTGCACACACAGCAATTCTCCAAATTGCCGGACACTTAGAGCTGTGCAACACCAAACTGAATTGTTAGTAAGGAAATTATGGAAGGACAGACTGTTGCAAATTTCCAGAATAAGCCTGAAAAAACATTGTGAGGCTGCAGCACAGAAGTGCTCACAGTCCTTTGGAGACTTCTACTCACACTAAAAAATAGTGCACAAGAAGTTTAAAAGTAAACTTTCAGAGCTGGAAAAATAAAAAAGGCACTCTAGTTTTAGGATTTCCCTACCATAATTTTGGGGTTAGAGGTCCAGGCTTTAACATCATCACCATCTGTCATGTCTCACATTTTACTGGTTTAAAACATAACCTATTTTTTTTAAAGTTTGTTGAGAAAACAGTAGCCAGGAAATTCTTTTAGACTTCTGTTACTCACACAGTATTTCCTTCAGATGCTTAAGAGTCTTTTTCTTAAAAAAGAGCAGAATGGATCTTCTGTTCATGTTTGATCTATGTTGAGYAGTACAAATTTTGATTGAAAATTTGTTTCTCTTTCTGACATCTGGAACAAAAGGGTAGGATGCTATATGAAGTAATTATTACACTTTGGTCTGGAAGTATTCACACTGCTGGCAATGAATACAGAGGCTAGACAAGCTAGCAGGTCTCTAATTTCAAATATATGATTTTAAAAAGAAAATATATCAAAAACCTCATATTTTTACTAAAGCTCTTTCTAATAGAATGCTTTTTCTAGGGCTTACAGATTTTGCTTATTTTTTTGAGAGAAAAAATCTAAATTGGAAGTATTGTTCAGCATTAGATTTATATTGAGGCATTATCAAGGCCTGTATATGCTCTATTATGAATCAATATTTTTAATGTTTTAACTCATTTAATAAATCATATCAATTTTTAGTCTATGGCAGAAGACCATTTAGCACGTTTAATTTATCATATAGAGTGTCCTCAGCCTACATTTTTATAGAAAGTGGTTCACAAGATTATATTGAACATGTGTGACAGGAAAAAAACAGGGGGAGGAGTTTATGTTTTCTCAACTGTCTTTTTTTTTCCCCTTTCTTCTTTTTTCAATTTGCTATTTGTGTTTCTCTGCATTTTTAAGTGACAATAGAAGCAGTGCATAGGCATTAATTACTTAGAATTTTACCTTGTGGATATTTATACAGTCTTCACACTGGTTTATGTGTGTGTGTTCTCATTGTTGTTGTTGTTGTTTTGTAGTTTTTTTTCTCAAAAAACACCCTGGTTATCTGGCGTAAGAGAGCAATATCGTAAATATCTGCATTGTGTGAAATCATGGCTCCAATTTGCTTGCCACCTTAGCTTCTTGTGTCTCTAGTACAGTCTTCATCAGCATAAATCAAGAAGCTTCTATTGCTACCTGTGCATCCATGAGTATCATTCATGTACCTTGTTTGGATTGTCTAGAAATAATTACTCATGCTGAGATTAACAAGCTCACAACATTGCCTCTTTTAATTTCTATCAAGAGAAACTGAAGCACAGGCCCAGTGCCCCCTAAACATTGTGGTTCTGTTTTTTAGCTCTGCTCCATGATAAAAGCAGCTCTCCAGCCTCCTGGGTGGAGATTAATGACTAATCATCAGGATTAGTCAATTCCTAGTTCAGCAAACATCCTCAGTTTCTCAAAAGGGATGGGAATGAGCTTGCTGATGGCCATCAGAAGAGAGTCACAGGCAACTAATTCTGCTTTCTTCTATAGCTGGAAAGAGACTGGAAATCATCTTCAACACGTACAGCCTCTCGGCACAAGGTTTTGCTTTCTACACATATCTTTTCACACCGTCAGTAAACAATAAAATTCAGCACAAGGTGAGTTTTGTCAATGCCTGGCAACGGCATTTCCAGGGCTAGAATGTAAGAGTTAAATAGTGAGCGGTTAGTAGGCAAATGAAAATGCACTGAGGCTKTATTTCCACAGAGATAAAGCTGAAATGTGGTTAGGGAAGAAGTGGACAGTGACTGTAAGAGATATATCACTGCTTACAGCAGAAGACCACATAATGAGGCAGATACTAGGCCCAGCTGGCCCCTAGTACATGATGTGCATTCCTTGGCTCTGCACAGCCAGATAAAATTACAATGATTGCCTCCTTCAAAGATTTAACATACACTTTTTGGGAAACCAGGACACTGGGGAAGGAAGAAATGAGATATTTACAAGATTTCCATAGTCTAAGGTCACAAATCATGTGTTTCTGTAGCCTTTTGAGGCTATCTATTTATTTATTTAGATCAAATTCAAGCCTGCCTCTCTCCTGTGCTGAAAGTCTCTGCTGTCATACCTGTCTGATCCAGACCTCATCAGTTAAATATTCAGGATTCTAGCACAGCTTAGTAGGTTTATAAGAAAATCAACAGCTTTGAATTATGGCACAGACCATGGGTATGTGTACAAAAGAAAGGTGCTCATAGTCGGTAGGACCAGGGTCTAGAAGTCAGCTGATCTCTTCATGGCTACAGAACAGCTTGTGAAGAGAGACTGGGGAATCCTCATCTTGAGGATATTCAAAATTGAAGTGGATCTGACCCTGAGCCGCCTGGTCTACCACTGCAAACTCTTTTTCTTTTCCCCCAAACCCTTCATGAAAGCTCTAGGACTGCTCAGAATAAAAAATCTTTTTTCTGTGTCCATTACAGAGATGAACTATTTGGGCACACAGGCAGACTGGAGTGCAAACTATGAACTATTCTGAATTCTGGCTATCAGGAAAGTTTCTGAGCTCCTAGATTCAGGTATTCTACCTGCACATGGGGAGATTTCACAAGTTTTGCCATTCATTATTTTCATGGCTATAGCACATGTGGTGGAGAAAATTTGGAAAGCAACAACTGTATGTGTAGAAGAGGTACTGGAAATGGTTATAATTTCTTTTAGTTGAAGATAGAAATGTCAGTTCTTTATCCTGTGATGTGCTTTCTTTTTCTAATTACATTAATTATAGAAAACAAGTAATATAAAGCATGATTTTGCTGGATTCAAATAAGCAGGCCCAGGAGATTTTTTAGGGGTGGCTTCTCATTATTCCTTTTTGGCTAACCTTTTTGCTGCCTGAAGAAATTAGCGCAGCTGCTTCAGATTTCCACTGTGCCATTCTATGCACAAGTGGTTTCCTATAGCAGAACCCAGAACTTGTCAAAATCAATCAGATTTTAATATATTTCTGAAATTCTGATGCATAGAAGGCATGGCTTAGACATTAAAAATGCACTGTTTTTCCTCAGTAGGCATTGAGTTCTACAGACATAGCTTTGCACAATAATGGATTGCACAATAATGGATATTTCCAACAAGACCATACACAGACTTGGTAACGCAGTACAACTATTTTCTTGTGTCAGAACAAAGATGCCTGAAATGAGGGGAAAGTACAGTAAATAACATAAAATATGTTGCTTGTTAATGACTAACATTGCTCTTGCTTGTCAATGAAATGGTAATATGCTTCAAGTAGGCCTCCCAGACAAAAAAAAAAAAAAAAACTGCTTTGATGAAAAACATCTTTAGCACTTGTTGGACTGAAGAAATGTGATGCCATGGTCTATGTTGTAAAGACTTGATATACCTTCACCTAAGAGTCCATGCTTATACTCTGCTTTAAGACACTGTCAGTGTCAGCCTAGCCTTTACTCTCCTTCTACCCCAGCAGCATGACATTAGGGAAAAATCTGTGCTTCTTTTCTGCATAGGTAAGAGAGGTTAAGATTTCCTTCTCTGTCTCCTTTCTACTTTCCACCTATCTCAACATCTGGCTCTAAGTATTTCTGTCTATCTTGGTTTGGACACAAGAGACCACTATCACATCTTTCCTACTTTATGATGGTGGTGTGATAGCTAATAGAAAAGTGGTAGTCTTGTGCTTGTAGGAGTTGCTTTAATCTTCTCTTTCCCTTAATGTCAATGATTTTCTTTTGAACCTTTGGCAAGTCCTTTCTGCACTTCCAGATTCTAATTTGTTGTTTCTATCATCTGATGACACCTTCCTCCTAAGGTTAAAAAGGCTACGACTAACATTTCAAAATCACTGTGAAATACAACTGTTAAAGACTGACAGTGTAGATGCAAGGACAGTTTTTGTCTGGCTAGGTTTTATTAGCAAGAGCATGAAGTGTCAAAACAAAAGAGCTACTCGCAAAGCTTCTTTTCTATTCTAAAAATCATTTTATTTTCAAGAATGCTATRCTTGTTCCCAGCTACCATTATACAGCTAATGTCTTTACACAAACTATATGTCCTCTGAGATAAATACACTGAAGTGTTTTCAACGAAATTTAGCGCTTTTGCTTCTCACTGAGTCTCTACAGTCTTATAAAACTTCTCTTTCTACCTCTCTGCCTCTAGTGAAATAAACCTGTAACATCTCATAACTCCTACCACAACACCAGTTTATTGGAAGTTTCTTCTCTTTCTCTATTCTTCAGCATCTTAATAAAATTGTAGATATTGGTGATGAGGATATACAGTTTCGTTGTAGTTCTGTCAAGCTTTTGATTAGCAATCTCATAAGAGTAGTATGGAAAATAAATCAAGAAATTTCTTTATCTTAGCTTTATTTACAGCAGATGACATTCTCTTCTCACTTTCATTGTCATAGATCAATGTATATTTTTCTGAAGTACAAAACATTGAGCTGTGAATTGTCTAGTTAATTCTCAAAAGTAACATTTTTCCAACTACATGCTTCTTTCAAGAAAAGTTATGATGTGATGCCTTGCCTGGAGAAGACTGAGAGGGGATCTGATCGATATGTATAAATACCTGAAGGGTAAATGTAGGGAGGAAGGGGCTAAACTCTTCTCAGTGGTGGCCAATGAAAGGACAAGGGGTAATGGGTATAAGTTGAAACACAGGCAGTTCCATCTCCATGTGAGGAAGAACTTCTTCACTGTGAGAGTGACAGAGCCCTGGCACAGGCTGCCCAGGGAGGCTGTGCAGTTTCCTTCTCTGGAGATCTTCCCAACCCGCCTGGATGCCGCCCTGTGCCCCGTGCTCTGGGTGTCCCTGCTGGAGCAGGGGGGTTGGACTAGATGATCTCTAGAGGTCCCTTCCAACCTCAGCCATTCTGTGAGTCTGTGATGTCTTAACAGAAATTTATTTCTTCTGCAGCAGARTGAGACATAGCCACAATATTTAGCTACCCAACTAGCAGGGCTTGAGCTGTAGGATCAAATCATATGCATCTGACTTAGTCACTTTAACTCTCCCTTTTAAGCAATTAAAAAAAAAAAAAAAAGGATTGTCAGACTCAGAAAATTTAGTTCATTGCACTTTATAGTAGGTACAGCAATAGGTCAAAATACCTTAAAAGTATCTATTTTTTCTCTACGGAATAAARAGGAAGCCTTGGTTGACTAGCTCTAGTGCAGATATCTGCAGTATAGACTTATGCAAGACATATTTCACCTCACTTTCAACACTAGCTAGGGAATTGCAAATTACCTTTAATTGCCACCAGCAGTTCAGCTCTTCCACTGCACAGAGGTGATATGTAATATCGCAGACAGTAATTAGAGCTGCTGCTTGTTCCCTGCCTGCAGGTACAGAGGTGGTGCCCAGAAGGTCGCATGACAAAAGCTGTAAGTCACACTTCCAGAGAGCTGGAGAAACACTGTTCTGAAGTAGCAAATGTTAGCAGATGAGTGGCATACAAAATGCTAAGAATAACAGTAAGCATCAGAGGCAAAGATCACATTTTCAAAATCCACCAAGTGTCCCATTAACCTAATTTGCATTCTCCAGAACAACTTATGACTGTTAGAGTTTTATTCATATTTGAAATGTGGTGTGACATAAATGTATATGTGCCTCATGTATATTTTAGAATGTGCCTGGGATCCTCTATCACCTTATATAAGATGATCACACATTAGATAAGAAAGAGGTCAGGTATCAAAAGAACAGGATATGAAACCTGGGTTTTTCTTCTAAACTGAACTGTATTGAATTGGATTAATTTGTGCAAGTTACAAAAGACAGATTTGTGGTTTTTTATGTGCAAATTTCCATGGGTGAGATCACGTAGCTGTATAAGCAGTGTTCCATGATGAAAACAGTAAAAGGTAAAACCATGCATTTATTCTATAAGAACAAAATGGCATCAGCCACAACTATACAATAAAAATCAGTTGTTAAAAAGTCTCTAGGTTTTCATCTTTGCTACTGTCAGCAGCATGCAATATAAAACCTTCTGAAAAGGAGAGTAATCACAAAAATGCACTGAAGATTACACTGACCATTCAGAATTGGCCCTTGCCATAGAAATCATGTCAATGCTCTAAGAATATGCTTTTACAGTGAGATGGGGATGATTCATTACATTACAAGAGCAACTGGAGTAGGGATTGAAATATCAGAATCARTAACAAAAACTGCTCAATTTACTTGTTTATTTATTTATCAGCAATAGAATCATATAATTTTGAGCATCTTAAATCTGATGCTAGAAGAGCTCTTGAAGTCTCCCTTATGTGAGAACACAGCCAAGGCTGTGCATTATGTTTCCAAAAAATGAATATTACTTTCTGAAGATCACAGAATCATTAAAGTTGGAAGAGACCTTCAAAAATCATCTAGTCCAACCCCTTGCACATGCAGGGTTGCCTTGAGTATGTGTCACAGAATTGCATCCAAGCAGGTTTTTCATTATCTCCAGAGAAGCAGATTTAACAAACCGTTCCAGGGCTCTGTCACCGTCGTTTTAAAGGAATGTTTCCTTAAGTTCCTGTGGCACTTTTGGTGCTTCCCTTTGTGGCTGTTTCCTCTAGTTCTATCTCTGGCCACCGCTGAAGAGGCCGGCCCCATCCTCCTCCCTCCCTACCTTGTATAGACACTGATCAGATCCTCCTTCAGCCTCCTCTTCTCCAGGCTGAACAGGCCCAGCTCTCTCAGCCTTTCCTCATAAGGYAGATGTTCCAGGCCCCTGATCATCCTGGTAGCCCTGCGCTGGACTCTCTCCAGCAGCTCCACATTCCTCTTGTCCTGGGGAACCCAGAACTGGACACAGTGCTCCAGATGTGGCCTCACCAGGGCTGAGTAGAGGAGAACAATCGCCTCCCTCGACCAACTGGACACGATCTTCTTCATGCATCCCAGGATCCCACTGGCCTTCTTAGCCACAAGGGCACACTGCTGCCTCATGGTCAACTTGTCTTACACTAAGTACTGAAGCAAAGAAGACATTCAGTAACTCTGCTTTTTTCTTTGTCATTTGTAACCACAGTACTGCCTGATTTCTTACTCGTCAGGATGTACAGATCTTGAGTTTGGAGGATATACTGCTAGAATACTGATCATGTCTCCTGGGGTCCACCTTCCTGCTAGAGCCCTAGTCCATGAGATTCTTCCAAGAAGGTCTCTGAAGAGGCCAAATTTGGCCCTTCTGAAGTCCATGGTTGCAAGGCTACTTATGGCCCTGCTTCCTTCTCATTGGAACCTGAACTCCACCCACTCATGATCACTACCATCAAGGCTACCTGCCGCCTGCACATCTACGAAAAGTCCCTGTTTGTTAGTACCAGGTGCAGTAGCCCACCTCTCCTCATTGGCACCTCCACAAGCTATGTCAAAAGTTAACATCAATGCTCTGCAGGAACCTCCAGGACTGTTTGTGAGCAATTCATTCAGCTTTTCTGGAGACACAGAAATATTAAAATTATCAGCTTTCTTGCAGGATTATTTCAAAGCTGGTATACAGAATACAGACACATTAAAGAAGTTACAGAAAAGCAGTTGCTGTTGCCACAATGCACATTGCACTTCAGGAACATTAATTTGTGYTGTAACAAAGGGGGCAGATGATCTGTAAATGATCTGACTTTGCAGCTCTTGGATGCTCTGCTTTTGAGTGCAGTGAGATCAACTGCTTTAACTTCCTCAACTCTAGGTGGCCCTGCTTGAGCAGGGGGGTTGGACTCCACAATCTCTAGAGGTCACTTCCAACCTCAAATATTCTGTGATTCTGTGATGCCTCACCTACTCTATATGTGTAGTCCATTAATTAGTGCATGTCATATAAATGCAATTTTCAGTCTCAGTGGGTGCAATYGTTCCCAATCAGATGGGAAACTGTATCACATGGTTTGTTGGCACTAATTATTTTAATGATAACTAAAAGTTGAAAATTTTCCCCTTCTCAAAGGAACACACAAGAGAAGATTATAATATATAAGGGATCACACAGGATGTAAGAAGTCACAGTTCTTGGTTGTGGTCATTGGTTTCTGGCACAGACTGGTAGAAGAAAACAAGAGTTTTTCTGAATGAACACATTGCCAGTGGCATTGTCCATGACGGGAAATAAAGGAGTGCCAGAGAAAGCTCCCCATCTTGATTCTGTCTTATGGTTTGGCTGTCCTGATACAGTTTTGTATTAGACCAATTAACAGTCTCAGAAATAATTCCTGGTCAATATTTGTCAAGTAGCAAGCACCAGAAACCATTCCTATTATCAGGCTGCATGTATCCATCATGCCTGCCGAGGTAGAATTGTTCAACATGATGCATACAAGGTTTCATACACAAGGTCGTGCTATACTTTAATATACCTCTATATACTTCAACATCAGAGAAAAATCCCAAGTGAATTCAGTTTTCCGAAAGGGAGGGAACTTTCTCATGAAAGCTTGTGACCTATGCTTACTCAAGTATTCTGCTTGGAGGATTGATGACTTGTAGAAGAGATTTCTGAAAGAGTCAGATATTTTTTGAGTGTCCCAGATCCAAGAAGAAGGAACTACACAGTACAATGCCCACAGACTCTAAATTCTAGAGATACTGCTAGTGGAAGTACAGTATAAGCAGTGGAAGGTCCCTTATCACTCTGGAACTGTCTCTCAGATCCTTCATAGCAGGATCCTTTCAGAAGTGTTCAATTGCCATTCCCTTCCTAGTTTTGTTCATGAATGAAAGATAGAATGATAGGTGGTGTGAGTTTGAGAGGAAGAAAACTCATTTTAGATGGTTACATCTAAGAGTGACAGCTAATTCAGCTGCATATAAGGATATGTTTCATTATAGGTAGTAGAGATCTGAGGCTTCATTTAGTTATTTAAACCTAGGCAGCTGGGACTGTTTGAAATGCTCTACGTATGTGAGACAACTGCACAAGACTTGCAGATATGTCACAGGATTTATAAAAGACCCATGCTTTTTTGGCTTAGCAGGTGAAGGCAGAAGACCCTGTAGCATCTCGGACAGCTCAAGATGCCTTCGTTTAGGCAACTGAATCAAATCCTTGGACCAAAGAGTCTGTGAAGCATTTCAGCTCACTCCAAATATGGCATTTGGTGACCAGTTAGCTATTCAGATTTTACTGGACATATTGCCTAGATCCTTGCAGCATAGACATCTATCTATAAGCATATAAATACAGYGGTCGGGTTCCAGATCCTGTCCTCATGTCTGCTCTACGTGGTGACACCTTTATGCTGATTTCCTCTGACCTCTGCTTTGTCTGTAGTGCTAAGTATTATGCCAAGACCGCAAATATGCATGTGGTTCAAAAAGACATCTTCATAGTCCTTTGCTTTTTTTTTCCCTCTTTTTCATCAGAGTCATACTTGTTAACTTCATATATATGCATTTAGCATAGCAGAGCTACTCTAGGGTAGGCAATGGCTGTTTAGGATATGTTTTTCTTTTTTTTTTTTTTTTTTGAATAGATAAAAATGAAAACTGTTACAGATGCATTTCTATGAAAGGAATCACCTGAGAGAACAGCTGCATTAAAGTCTAATATTGCTAATAGAATTTCTGTGCCAGAGCTAATTAAATAAAATAGAATTCATGCTCTAGGGAACATAAGCATTAAAATCAGGGTATTTTTCATACTAAAGGTGGAAAAAAACTCCTATTTCATATTTTTTGTATACTTCATAGACTGTAACACAAATTATGCAATAGTATTCCGGAACCATGAACAGAATTCCATGGGAAATATAACTTCACTAGGCATTTTACCTGAGGCCAAACTCCTAATGTCATCTACTGATATGAAGTTTTCTCTTTTGCATTATCTCATCTGAAGTATCTAATATATAATTCCAATACTCTTCTCAGGGGAAGCCTTGAACTCTGGTACACAGAAGTAAAAAACAGCCCTAAAAKATGTAATCCATCTTTAGAGCTAATGAAAGTATTTTTCTTAATATGACTGCCATAAAAACATTAAATTTGTCTAACTTCTCTACCAGAAGCTTCCCAGATCTGTTGCATCCACTTGAAATAGGGAGTTTAGAGGCTCTTAACTGAAAGTAAAATGTGAAATCAGCTAAGTGAGTAGCTACACATTTATTTTATTAGGTGAAAATTGGTCCTTACAGCTATACTAGCTTTAAGGATAGAGGAGTCTATGTTTCCTTCTGTTTTTAATCTAGCAGTGTTTTCATCCAAAGTTCTCTCCAGTGAGAGCAGTAGTAACTGAAATCTCCACGCAATCTATATGCCATTTAAAATATGAACATCATAGAACAACTTTTCCTAATGCCAACATGTCACTGTGTCCCAGACCCAAGTTACAASTGAAAACACTGTTTATTATTACTACCAGTTTTCACCCAAGTCTCAGCTCCTGCAACATCATGTCTTCTCTAGCTGTTTTCCTRCTGTGATTATGTGCAAAGAAATAATTATGTAGCATATCTGTAAATTGAATACTTACCAAGTGATAGACGACTCTGTTTAGCTGATATCCAATAATATTGATTAAACATAAATTGGAACACAAATTTTATAGATGCAAATATGACAAATTTATAAAAGTGCAAATGTTTAACTCTGTTAAATGTCAAGGCAGAAAACTCTGCATTCTTCAGTTTTTCATGCACTCCTCTCCTTCCCTTTGAGTAAATATTTAGGTGATCTTCAGTTGTTGCTTTCATACTATTTTTGCTTTGCCAACTCCATAAATGCACATTAGGACCTAATTCTGAAACCATACAGCTATAACTCTTGAATAGTTCCGCAGAATGAAGTGAGGCCCCTTTTCTGATCTCACTTACACTGGTAATATATTAAAAATATTTGCATGCCTAGGCAACAGAATTAGGCCCGTTTGTTTGAATTATTTTAATCTTGGGACCTCATTTACCACAGTACAACCTGGCTGAAGGGTCGAGTTCTGGCGTAATAATGCAGTGTGGCTCTGTATGGATATMTACATCAAGAAAAAAGAGATGCTTTTGAGGCCTGTGCTTGCCCTCTCAGGGTCAGTCATTGAATTTGCTGATTGTGACATGTCCATCTTAGGCAAAGGTTCAGGGTCAGAGCTCTGTGTCTGATTTTTGAAACTTTCTCCTGCCACAGAGCAGTATCAGTCAGATTAAACTTGACACTTTAAATATAATAAGGAGTATGAGAATGGTCCAGTGTGTGCTATTGTGCGAAAGGATGCTGCATTGTTGTTATTCTCCAGTCATCACATTTATCTCTTTTYGTGCCTCCAACAGACTTTCCATATGAACAAAAACATATCTTATGTCACAGGCCGTATACATTGATCTATGGTTTATGTAGAAAATTAATTATTTACAGGCAGAACCATACCTTCTGCAAATGGCTGTGCTTGAAAAATAGTCATTTCAAAGTATGACTTTCAACTTGGCTTTAAAACTCAAGCAGGTTGAGTGCACTGCGGAGAGGCTACCCTTGACCAAATGGAGGTTTTGCACCTCCCTGTCCCATGAACTAAGTGGTCTGTGGAAGGATAGCAGTGTAGGGAACCAGCAGGGTGGCCCAAAGAAATAGGGACTAACAGCAGGGGATTTCCAGTGACACTTCAATGTTTTATTCAAAGAATAAAAGGCTCTGGAGAAAAAAAATAACCAGTTCATTCAAAATCCAAATTCAATTATCAATTAGGGAACAAAAAAAAAAAAAAAAAAAAAAAAAAAAGGATTCTAATGACAGTTTTTCAAACAGCAGGAGCTGAAAGTGATCTCAGCAGGATCAGCAGTAAGGACTGAAAAGTACAGACATGTCATTAAAGT
>NW_020455316.1:5246672-5258187 GCF_003342845.1 Nothoprocta perdicaria
CTCCTTACTTTACTCTGGTACTCTTTAAAAATCAAAAAAAAAAAAAAAAAAAAAAAAAAAAAAAAAAAAAAAAAAAAATCAAAAAAAAATTAAAAAAAAAAAAAAAAAAAAAAAAAAAAAAAAACAAAAAAAGGGATTCTAATGACAGTTTTTCAAACAGCAGGAGCTGAAAGTGATCTCAGCAGGATCAGCAGTAAGGACTGAAAAGTACAGACATGTCATTAAAGTGTTAGCTGCAACTTAAGATTCTTTGTGCTAACAAGCTGTTTTGCTCATGTTTTTCTGCTGCCTCTTCTCTTACTATCCCTTAATGGCGCTCCCAGTCCTTTTTCCCTTCTCCCCAACTTGTGCCAAGCTCCCTTATCAATCCCTTTTCCACGTGCTCTCCCCATTAGCTCTCCATTACATAATTAAAAGACCAAATATTGGTGGGAAAAATGCTTCACTGATATTCTACATGACAACAAACAAAAAGATTGCATAGTGCTCTCAGTTTATCTTTTCCCTAAGGTTCTGCACAGGATCTTCGTGCCTGGGGAAAAAAATAGACTTTGCTGGTCACAAAGTTCACTGGCCAATAGCCTGAAACTACCTGGTTATTAGACCAAGAAGAAACCTTTCAAACATGAATGTTGCCTCACCTGCTGCTTCATATTCTGTGCAAAAAGTGTAGGCTTGATAAAAGATTGTATTTCCATTACAGGGGCATACTGAACTTCAGCAGAGGTTGAGCTAATTCACAAATAGGTCAGAATCTAAAGAATAGAAACAGGGATGATAAAGTTGTCTTTAGGTGCCTATAGTCAGTGCTTAGATGCATATATATACTTAACGTAAAAGGGAAGACACTTCAACTTTTTCTGTTGCTGAGGTCASTCAGTGCAGCTATGTTATAAACAGAAAGGGAGAAATCTATGTGGTAGATGGTGTRGTTTTGCTCAGGCACATAAAAAGAGCTGTTTTATAATTCAAGGATATCACGTTTTATGGTTATGTCAAACGGGGCCTAGTGCTGAAGTTATAGTGATAAACTGCGGTTACAGTGATAGCACAGTAACAGCACAGGTGGTAACTGGTAACTGTAACTGGTTAGCACTGATTACAGTGATTCTAGAGTCATTTCTAAGGCTGTACTTTCTGACCATCTAAGCCAGACACATAGCAGGCTTAGCCAGGAAAATCTGCTCAACTCCAAGAAGTGCAAATGAGCCAACCTCTCTCTGCTGTAAGATAGAGGTTGGTCAGGCTAAAATGCTATTGATATCAGGCTTGAAATACCTTCTTGCCTAAAAACTGCTATTTCAGGACCATATGCCTGAATGTCAAGAGAAATTCGTTTGCATGTTATGACCTCTTCTTGAAAAAAAAAAAAAAAAAAAGCCATAACAGGTTTTCAAAGTCTGGATGATTCATGTGGTTCTTGAAACCTCTGCAAAATCAGGAGGCTATGGCTATCTTTAAATAACCGAAGAGACTTTTGTGAATTTTCATATGCTTCCCAGTACTAGTCATATATGCTGATATGGACACAACCCTTACAGAAATGAGAAATATATAGTTTGAGGKAGAATTCTGCAAGGTATCTTTGAAGGTATCATCTTGGTGGTAGATATTTAGTAAAGATTATCAAATGTATATCCTGACTGCTTTTCATCTGCTTTGCACTTCTCTAATTATAACCATACTATAATGTCCTCACATCATACCCAACAGCCAGACTATTTTTTCTGCCCTACCATTATTTGCTTCATTTATTGCAAGTCTAATTTTGCCTGTAATTCCCTCCATCTGCTCTTCATAGCTCCTCATGTCTACAGACTTCTGCGTCACTTTGAGTTATGTTATTTTCCTGGTCACTTTTCATTGAGGTAATGGAAAATGTCTGTGCACACAAGCCTTTTCAATGATAGTTGTAAATCATGAGTCAGGTTCCCCAGAACACCTGTCTGTACATCTGTAGCTAATATGTCTCTGGTATTAGGTTTAGCTCCTTCAACTAAAACGTTATATAATGCCAGCAAAATCTATCTATAAACAGAGTTGTACATAGAGAATATAGAATTAAAATGACCTGCAAACAAGTGCATCTGTCACTGTTCTCAGTAGTACTTCATTTCCTCATTTCAAATTACAGCCTTGATCTTTTCCCCAGATTTATTATCTTCTTGTGTGCTATTAGTAGACTTCAAAAGAGAGAAGAAACTGGGAAACATATTGCAGTGAATAGCTGTCTGTCTGCCTATCCTTTTCAATGCATCAGGGTACTATTTTTTAAAAAACTTGAAAGGAAGAACAGGATTCAGATGAAAAGGTTATTTGCTTATTGATAGATCATAGTTTARTCACTGGAATAACATTTGCTAATTTGGGATAAAATTTGTATCTGTGRTGATGTGTTGGTTGACCATGACATGGATTACAAATACTTCCCTGTTGTTCTAGTATTAATGTAAGAACTATCTAAAACGCCAAAAGAATGAAAAACATATACTGAGTAATACCTCRGAAAGAAATAGCAATGAAATATCTGCTTGCTGGACAGATACAACAGAACAAATAAATGGAAAGTGATAAATAAGGTGCAAGCTTACCTTCAAAATCATCAATGGAAATTCATAAACAAGTAAAATTGTAATGGAAATATCATGTGAAAGTACAACATTCAGACTTCAATATAGAAATCTCCTGTGAATTATACACAAGTGTTTTGACCTTGCATCTTCAGGGAAACATTCAATGAGTGATGCTACCTGGAGCTCCACTGTGGTTTGTTAAGGCATCAAGGTCTTGTCCTTGTGCAGGAAAGACAGAGTGGGAGTGCAGTCAGCTACACGGCATGAGTGTTCAGCGTGACTGCCGCATGCTGCTCTCACACCTTTCTATCTGCTCGGGCACAAATTGATTTCCTTTTCCTAACAACAATGGTCACGGCACTATGTAAATGCCACTCTGATATATTCTGTAGGCATCCATGTAGAAAGTATATTATATTTGCAAAAGGGGAAAAGGTAAAGCTGTAACATATAACCTCTTCTGCTGATTTTCTTAAAGAAAGTATATATAAAAATATAGCTCTACTTGTATTCTCAGCAAAGAAAAGGATTTATATTTTCTGTTTTTATGAAGAAAAAATCCTATATGACAGTCCTTAGAAATTCAAATGAAGCATTTTTTCTTAATTTATGTAAATTACGCTTTTAAGTGCAGAGACTATTCTGACATTCTACTACATGAATTATGAAATACTAAGACTCCAAACTATGCTTGCATTAGGAGAAAATGGTAATAATACTGTAGACTTTCATTCAGCTTTATCAGATTGATGCTAGCATAATCTTATTTTTCAGGCATCTCTCCCCTGTTGTCATGACCTTTCATGCTCATCATCTGAGCTGACCTCCAGTGGTCTTTCTGTCAGTCCTTGATCGCCTTTTGTTGATGTTGGAGTACAATCTCTTCCATGAGCCTTTTGGCCCATAGGTGTCTGCTTTCCCTGCTCAGAAGTCAATGAGTCTCTACTYTTTAGTGGATATCACATATGTGAGAGACAATGTTTCACCTTGACAAATAGTTAAACTGTGACTGGGACATACGGAATCAGGAACTGCAATCAGGAGCCTTAGTCTACAAGATGTTGCCATGGTGACTGAAGACTTGGATGTATGGGGTAGCATTGTTCTTTGTCCAATAAATAAATAAACAAATGCCTTTTTTTTTTTTTTTTTTTTTTTTTTTTTTTACTAGGGGGCCAGGATATCACACTGCACTAACTGATTAACTGTAGTAAGGAAATTCAATGCAATATTCCTCTATTTTATCTTAGAAATCGAAGTGCAGCCATGATTTTTTTATTGTCCTCTATCCTTATCAAAACTTCAACAAAGCTCTCTGAAATTCAATACTTTAAGCCTTTGAATTGGCCTTCTCTTTTCATTCTACCATGTTTCACTTGAATTACCTTTATCCTTTCATTTTCTGTCATACATCTCCTTCTGTATTCCAAATACCCTTATATCTGAACTATAATTCTGATCTGAAGTCTTTGTCTGAAGAGAAGTATCAGGGATAGGCTGGATTTATCTGTGTTAATTTCTTTTTTTTTTTTTTTTCTCCACATTTATGTAAAAACTAACTAAACATTAAAATGTGCAATATAAACATGTTTCATAAAGGTACAGACTGTACCTATGTTAACAAATTAAACTGCTTGAGGGAATTGGGCTGAGATCTGGCACCTGTAACTGGCTCAATTGTACGTAATGCTTCTCAGCATGGTTTTGGCCCAAGAAAGCCTGCTTGCCCAGACAGACATGGGCTGAGGCTATAACAAATAAGAAGCTTTGGGGACTAAGGGATTTCAGCTGGGTGCACATGAGCTGTTCTCTGCCAGACACCTTGTGGGCCTGAAAAAAGTCCCTGACCTGCTTTATTTACTGGTAGAAATGTTACTGCAGTTCATCTGTTGTAGAAATCCTCTTTTCAAACTTTGTAAATTCTGTAGCTAGTGATTTTACTGGTTACAAATTTGTTAAAGCAACAATTGTAAAGAAATATCATACCGCATTTACTGAAAGGGGATGTCAGATACATAGATACAATCTGTTGATTATGAAATTAAGAGGCAGATTCTTAAATTTAGGCTGTTTGCAATCCTCAATGAGCTACTTCTTTCTATTTTACAGTAGCAGATTATATGGAGAGAATTAGCAGATTATTTAAAAAATAGTTAACATGGGGAAAAGTTAAAGTCTGTTTAAAGTCAGAAGTTTGTTTTTGTGCACTGCTCTTAACTCCAATATACTAGTTTTTCACTGGACTACAAGTTGTCACATAAGACAGCAAAATATTGGCCCAACTAGTTATATTCAACTTTTCCTATTCCTAAATTATATTTGGCTTCCTAGGAATCAGTATAAGATTCTTAGGATAGGAATTCTATTCTATCCACAGATAGAATCTGTAGGACTCTAGATACCAGATAGAAGCAAATGCTAGACTTTCAGGTTGCCTCTGTGATAGAGATATCACAGACAGAGAAATCGGACGCACAWGATCTCTTGGTGGGGTGCCTCTGTAATAGAGAATTCTTCTATTTTCTCATTTGTAAGTGTTCCAGGTCTGTACCATGATGCTTAAGATTATATCAAGAGTTACTGTAGCACAATTAATTGCAAAAGCAACATTTTGCAGCATGAAAACCTCTACAGAGGTGGAGAAAGGGAAGGAAAAAAGGATAATGCTTATAAGCTTAGCAGATTGATTCATTATTACACTCTACTTAAATGCAGCTTTCCACTATGGGCTGCTAGTCCTCCAAGGATCAGCAACTTGACACTGCAAAAGGAACAACCTGCCAATACACTAAAAATTGTCATAGAAATAACACTGAATTCCTCATTTACTTTGATGATTAAACATGAAATGAATCATCCTTGATCATAATCTTATTTGCAGTAACTCAGTTTGAACTTAACTTGATGGAAAAAGTTCAGGTCCACTTGTAGTTTGTCTAAACTTAAYGCTGATGGTAAAAGCAACATCTGTGCCTCCACAGGCAGAAATCATTAGTTAAACTTGAGAATCTGGAAGCAGACAGGGAAAGGCTCTGCACTCCTCCTTATTACACACAGGCATGGCTTTCTTTCATTTCTCTCCTGGGGATCTCATTGCAGCATAATTTAGATGATGCCTCTATTGCTACATTGGTCTGCCCGTCAGTGAAGAATAGAGCATTTGACTCAGGGTTAAACAGCCTATTGGGCATAAAGCCACTGAGGATTAGGTGTTGCAATACTGAATAATGTCTAAGGCTTTTAAGGATCTGTGCCTAAACTGCATCCAAGATATCAGTGCTGGAAATAATGAAAGCTGCAATCACAAAATCTTGGAATAAGCCCAAAAAGCATCAAGTTGCTTTTTTTTCTAGTACCCAGAGCAAGTCTGTTCTTCATTTATGTTTTAGAATTACATACATATATTTAAAAACAAAATGAACTTGACACATTCCAGTGTAGGAAACCACTTGTACACAGGATGGCACAGTGAAAACAAGCAGCAGTCACACTAATTTCTCTAAGTCAGAAGAACCCTTTGATGGGAAAGATGGAGTGAGGTGGGATTTGGAAAGAAAGTTCCWAAGATGACCCCTGATCTGGTTTTGGTAAATTCATTACCAAAATCATTATCACTAACTTATTTAGAAAAATAAGGTATACCATTACCTGATCAAGAATCCTCATTTCTGGCTTGAATGGAAAAAAGATTGTAGATGATGTTGAAAYGTACTCTATACAAATCTAAAGAAACACAGAGTAGCAAAGCTGTGGTATGCACAGAAGCTTTGCTTTAATTGTAATTACATATTTAGTTGCTGCAAGATAATATTTTAGCTTCAGTAGAAGAATGTATACAGCTAAAAAAGGCTGACCCTTCAAATGTATTCTCCTTATAATCTGTATTMATTAAAATACATTTTTTGCAGAATTTGCATCAACAGTAGGAAGGTACTGAACAGGGTTTTGAGAATGGTATTGCCAAAAGTGAAAATAACCAGAATGTAATCATGTGAAAATCAGTTTACGTTGGTCTTGTTTTTCAAATGCTATATTAAATTATTTTGCTGTACTAAATTAACTTGTTGATGCTACCACTATTTTTTTTAATGCAAGTAATAGAATTGGAAGAATTCAGTGACTAATCTGAATGACTGAATGAAGTTACACAAAACAAAAAAAAAAAAAAGTCATTGTCATCTATCTTCTTTTTCCCCATCATATTTTCATGTTTCCACTAGTAAGATTCCACTGTGATTCCACTGTTTTGTATCCCAGACAATAGTTCACTACCCAAACCAATTTCTTGTATCCTGGCATTTTTTTTCTTTAYTTTTTTCTTTCCTAATATCACTTCTGAGAAAGTACTTTGGACTAAGTCTGTTTATCTTCCTATTATCTTCAAACAAAACAGCCAAACCTGAGTCAAATATTTGGCAGTTGAATAATGTCAGAAGGATTAAAAATAAAATGTTAAACATGGCTTTAGACCTAGTGACAACTCTTGAGAAATTTCTTAAGTTCCTCAAAAAAAAAATTGTTGTTGTTTTGTTTTCTTTACATTCATCTCAAAGAAGTTGTCCTTGAGATCTCATTTTTTAATTTTTGATGAATGAACACTGTGGAGATTTAGATTTGCAAACCGAAAGAGTAGGGGAGGTTTAGAGTTCACCCTCTTGCACTGGAACGTGAGGCACCAGTGCAGATCAGGAGTTGATCTGCTGGAAAGCAGCTCYACAAAGAGAAATTTGGGAATCCTGATTGACACCAAGTTAACTGTGAGTCAGCAGTGCCCTCATGGCCAAGAAGGCCAATGGGATCCTGGCTGCATCAGGAGGATGTTGTCAGCAGGTCAAGGGAGGGGATCCTGCCCCTCTCCTCAGCTCTGGTGAGGCTGCACCTGGAGTATTGGGGGCAGTTCCGGCTCCCCAGGACAAGAGGGATGTGGGACTTTTGGAGAGGGTCTGGTGAAGAGTGACAAAGATGCTTACGGTACTGGAGCATCTATTGTATGAGGAAAGACTAAGCGAGCTGGCCTGTTTAGCCTGAAGAAGAGAAGGTTGAGAGAGGATCTGATCAATATGTACAAATATCTGAGGGGAGAATGCAGGGAAGATGGGGCCAAACTCTTCTCAGTGGTGGCCAATGACAGGACAAGGGGTAACGGGTGTAAGTTGCAACACAGGCAGTTCCATCTGCATGTGAGGAAGAACTTCTTCCCTGTGAGGGTGACTGAGCCCTGGAACAGGCTGCCCAGGGAGGCTGTGGAGTCTCCTTCTCTGGAGATCTTCCMAACCYGCCTGGATGCCGCCCTGTGCCCCGTGCTCTGGGTGTCCCTGCTGGAGCAGGGGGATTGGAGTGGATGATCTCTAGAGGTCCCTTCTAACCTATACCATCCTGTGATCCTGAGATTCTGTGGGTAAAGAAATGTAAGGCTCTAGTAACTGTAACAGCCTTTTTTATGTACAGTATTTTATGGAGTATTTTTTGCATTAATCCTCAGATACCAGCYGTACACAATACTTTCCAAAATTTTGTCAGAACATTGCCTAGCTACCTACCACCATCCATTTTTGAACAGTCTATTCAAGTGGTAAATTATATGTATAATCTGCTTTTTACAAAAAAACACATTGTACTGGTAACTTCTTTGCACACAGAATGAGATGTCAAAACTGCCAGCTTGACATCTCTGTGATACCATTTCCCTCGATCTTCCTAAGGCTTCACAAATCAGTTCAGATTACCTTTCTTCTCCACAACTAAACAAAGTCTAAWCAATCCTCAGAGGCATCTTCGGAGATCGTATTTCCTCAGGAGTGTTAATGCTACTGGCAAAATATGGCTCAGAGAAGCAGTCAGCAAGGGGAGAACAGTATCTGTGACTGTCACAGACAATTGCTCTAGTTTTTAAAAATGTTGATAAAAATATCAGTGAAAGACTGTGGATGCTACAGGATATCAAAATTACATTTAAATGGAATAAAAATAACAGTGCATGTCTTTAGAAAACATGTCACACAGGCCTGTGATGAACGTGAAACAATCCTGTCTCAAATCTGCACTTACTGCAATAGGATACAAAGACTATGTGGTGGTGATTATAAAATAAATTAAAATATGATCTTTTTATAAATAGGGCAAATAACACATTTCCTAATGTTTGGCCACAATTTAATTGCCAAAGACCCAGCCTGTGGCCCAGATGAGTTACTTCTAGAGCTTTCCAAGTGAGTGTTAGAATTCCACAAATGCCAAACTTTCAGTGTTGAACACCTTTAAAAACCCCCCAGTATAGGGAGATTAACCCCATGCACAGGAATGAATTTCTCTGCTGGGATAAATACATAGCTTTTAGGTTTTGCAGTGCCTAGATACTTTGTTGCATTGGTTATAACATGTTTTCCAACAGTCTTTTTGAAAATATTAACAAGTGTTTTAAGATCAGTTATAAAAGTATGGAAAATACGCGAAGCAAATCATTTGTTTCTCATAAGGATCATCTTAGCAGGTCATGGTGAAACAAGCCAATACACAAATCAGAACAAAYTCATAGCACAACAAAGTGTACTTTTAAAAACCTGCTCTAAATATGTGCATTTTTTTCAGCTGCTTGTGTAGAAATAATTCTGCAGTGATTTTATATAAACAACCAACAATTGCAGCTAGTATTAACTCTAAAAATCTTTTATGTAATATTAGTATAGCTATGGGAAAAATTTGAACTACAAACAAACATGCTCTCTTGAATCATTAGCGAATAAAGAAAAAATGCATTTGTTCATGTTTTTATGTTCTCACAGGAAATAAAGTTTTAGAACTATATCTGCTCAGAATTAAGTAAAGAAAAAAAAAAAAGATGAATCATAAATGGAAGCCATGTATAAATCACTTCACCTGCTGTTCTCTTTCTGGACCACTACAGTTCCTGGCTGCTTCCAAGTTATCCAGCCTGTTCTCAGTGCCAGTTATTGCATTATGAAATCTCATCCTCCTAAGAGACTGAACATCCCCATGGCAGATGGAAAGAATATAGGAAAAGGAAGAAAAAGAAAGTATGCAAGATCCAATCTGCAAAATACAGTTTAAATTACCAAGATGCAAATGTTGTCCTGGAAAATTGTTACAATAGTCATAGACAAGTTAATAATTCCTGTCAAATTAAAGTTGTTTTTTTTTTTTTTTTTTTTTTTTTTTATGATACACTTCCTATCTCTGTCAACACAGTTTTCAGGATTTTCTTACTTTAGGAAATATATCATACTTTCAGGATTTTTTCTTACTTTTACCCTGATAAGATTAAAATTCTGCACAGGACAATTACTTTCTTCTGTATGATGTTTTTCACAGAATGTTTTTATGAGGTAATGTTAGCCATCAGCCCACATTTATAATTTCATAWTAACATTACACTGCTGTTGCTCACRGACCTGGCTGGCCACTAGTGAGTGCATAGCAGAGAAGGTCACTCTGTACCCCCGTGAGATACTCAGCAAAGAGCTTGGAGTTGCTTTGCAGATTCCTGGATAAAACTATTGAGATTTTTCAGTAGCTCTCTGTCTTATTACTGGCTTTTCAAAACAGAATTGGATGCTGGGGAAATGAAAATTCCTTCCTGTTTTTAGATATTAGGGGCTGTGTTTTTTAATGGCTTATGAGCAATTAGCCATTTAACATGAATATTGTAAATATATATCATTTGAAGTAACAGGGTCCTTGGTTAGCAGAACACGAGAATTTCTTGCTAAGTAGATGAATTTTGACGAGAAAGAGTGCATCTCTGTATTCAGTGTACTATTCTCTATGTSTTTATAGCATTATTCCAAGCTTTATGAAGTTTTCAAACGTGTAACATACTTATGCTACTCAGATGTCAACACTAGATCTCTGCCAATTTTCAGTTTCTCTGCTATTGCTGCCACAGAAAGACCTCCTAATCTTTGGAAACATGCAAAGTAGTGAAGCATTCTGTTCCAGTAGAACAAAAGAATATTAGACTCAATACCTTTTACCTAGAATATAATGAGAAATTTACCTTTACAATTTCAAGAGCAGTGAAATAGCCTGTCTTGAAAATTGAAAGTAAATCAAGGTTACTTTTAAACATAAAGTGATTTGCTCTTACTTTTTTTCTTCCTTTCTCTCTGTTAAAAGTGATAATGGTACTTTAACCTCATCAGTAACTAGAAATTAAATGTTTGTTTTTCATTTTTTTTTCTTATTTAAACAAATGGATTTTGTTTATGATAGTGAGTACATCTACATCTAAATGTAGACATTTTTCTTTGTCTAAAACGTCTAAAAGTTATTTGCAGAGAGCTCTGGGCCAGTAGCAGCAACTCACAATAAAATGTGAGTTTGGGAATGGCCACAGGGTAAGTTTCTACAGGGGAGGAAAAAAAAGCTTTCATCCAAGGCAGTCATGTTTAGATAAATAAATTACTCCTTCTGGCAAGATATTGTTATTACCACCATGCGTTCACAGAATTCTATGATTATGGAAATATTATGTGATTGTGATGACAGTCATGAGAAGCTCAAGTAAAAGGAAGGTTGGTGTATTATATTTAGACATTATTAGCATACTCTTGAAATATGCAGTTAGTATCAGTGCAACTTTATGCTCTTAAAATGCTGTAGGCTGATAGACCCAGGAATTTATCMTTTTAGTTATTTGTAGTCCAGCTCTATGCAAGATTTGACCTGCTGGTTATTATCTGAGGATACCTACCAGGAAGCAGAAATGAGATAGCGATATGCATCATATCATATCATTGGGAGAGGTTTAGGCATGGAGTTTTAGCTGTTTTTTTGTAGGCTCAGGAAGACAAATTTAGACAAAGAGACAACTCAAAATCTGGGAATTGAGGCAGATTCATGGACCTTCCAGAGTTCAGTTCCTGCTGAATATTTTCTCTGAGAATCTGGGTGATTACGTTCCTTATGAACTGAATACTAGATTT
>NW_020455316.1:5258267-5269579 GCF_003342845.1 Nothoprocta perdicaria
CTCTCCTCTCCTCTCCTCTCCTCTCCTCTCCTCTCCTCTCCTCTCTTTTGCGTTTTCTATTTGTCCTGCTATGACCTGAAAGGGAACTGGCCCTCAGCTATTACCCATCACTGCAAGTCAGGTCTTAGTTCAAATTAGCAAAATTTAATGTTTCCCACTGAGTTCCCACATGTTCATATCACTTCTCAAACTAAGTAAGTTTATGTTCATAAATTTGACTCTTTTTTTATCTTKCAATCTCAACTTTTATGTGGTGAAACAACAGGAGCATATTAGATTGTAAGGTATTTTAGTACAACTGCCTAACAACAGTGAGAGAACAATGACCTTTTTCTTTCTTTCAGCACTGTTAGCAGTAAAGTTCTTCCAAATATTCTGGCATCCAAATACTGCACTGACTCACTTCAAGTTAAGCATGTGCTTAAATATATTGCTGTACTGAGATTCAAATGATGAATTATTTTAGCATACCTTTTTGGAGGCCAAGTTATTTATAAGCCAATAATATTTATGCAACACTACAAGGTCTAGAATACAGTCTCTGTAACAAAGAGTTTATAAAGTAGATACAAGCAGAGCTAATAAAATGATAGAAAAGGGGGGGAAAAAAAGAATACACATGAAAGCCTAGAGATGCGTGAACTTCAGTTATCTTAACTTTTAAACTTATTGTCATCTTTTTATTATCACTATCACTTACAACTGATAAATTCCCTTGAATCATAGGGTAAGACTTGAACATAGGTTAAATCTGAGCAATGGTACCTGTATTCTCTGTGGGATTTATTTCCTCAAGGAGGAAGTTGGGTAAGAGGTAGGATTGCAACCCAAGACTTCCAGAGAGCTAATTTTGACCTCTTTAGAGACCTGCTTGGAGGAATCCCTTGGGCCAGGATCCCAGAAGGAAAGAGGATCCAGCAGAGTTGACTAATATTCAAGCACCGTTTTCTCCAAGRTCAGGACCAGTGCATTCCTACAAGAAATAAGTCAAGCAAGCAAGCAAGGGGGACAGGAGACCTCTGTGGATGGGCAAGAAGCTCTTGGGAAAACTTAAAGAGAAAAAAAAAAAGAGTATAGAGTGAAAAGACTTTCTGCTAGTTGAGGAGGATTGGGTTAGAGATCATCTAAGCAAATTGAACAACCAAAAATCTATGGGCCTGGATGGGATGCATCCAAGTCCACTGAGGAAACTGACAAAGGATATTGATCAACCACTCTCCATCATTTTCGAGAGGTCATAGAGAGTGGAGGAGATGCCAGAGGACTGGAAGAAAGCCAATGTCACTGCAGTCTTCAAAAAGGGCAAAAGGGAAGACCCACGAAACTACAGGCCTGTCAGCCTCACCTCCATCCCTAGACAGGTGATGGAGGAGCTCATCATAGAGCTCATCCTTAGGTATGTGAAGGAAAAGAAGGTTATCAGGAGTAGTCAGCATGGATTCACCAAGGGAAAGTCATGTTTTTGATCAACCTGATAGCTCTCTACGATGGGATGACTGGCTGGATGGACAATGGGGAAGCTGTGGATGTTGTGTACCTTGAATTTAGCAAGGATYTCAACACCATCTCCCATAATATCCTTGTGGAGAAGCTCAGGAAGTGCAAGTTAGATGAGCGGGCAGTGAGGTGAGTTTAGAACTGTCTGGATGGCAGAGCTAAGAGTGGGGTGATAAATGGAGCCTAGTCTAGTTAGCCTATGGCCAGGGGTGCCTCCCAGGGATCAGTACTGGGCCCACTGCTGTTCAACCTGTTCATCAATGACTTGAACACAGAGGACACCCTGAGCAAGTTTGCAGATGATACCAAACCGGATGGAGTAGCCGACACTCCAGAGGGCTGTGCTGCCATCCAGAGGGACCTGGACAGACTGATGAGTTGGGCAGAGAGGAACTTCATGAGGTTCAACAAGGACAAGTGCAGGGTCCTGCAACCAGTGAGCAGTAACCCCAGGCAYCAGGACAGATTACAGGATGACCTGTTGGAAAGCAGCTCTTCAGAGAGGGGTCTGGAAGTCCTGGCTGACAACAAGTTAACCATGAGGCAGCWGTGTCAGAAGGCCAATGGGATCCTGGCTGCATCAGGAGGAGTGCTGCCAGCAGGTCAAGGGAGGAGATCCTGCCCCTCTCCTCAGCTCTGGTGAGGCCGCACCTGGAGAATTGGGTGTAATTATGGGTTCCCCAGTACAAGAGAGATGTGGAGCTTCTAGAGAAGGCCAAAGTAGAGCAAAAAAAAAGAATGATTAAGGGACTGGACTTACGAGAAAAGACTAAACGAGCTGGGCCTATGTTCTAGAGAAGAGAAAAGTGAGCGCAGATCTGAACAAGGACAAGGTGTAATGGGTACTAATTGAAACAMAGGAAGTTCCATCTGCATGTGAGGAAGAACTTATTTCCTGCAAGGGTGACAGAGCCCTGGAAGAGGGTGCCCGGAGAGGTTTTGGAATCTCCTTCTCTGGASATCTTCCAAACTCACCTGGATTTGACCCTGTGCCACGTGCTCTAGGTGTCCCTGCTGGAGCAGGGGATTCTGTGATTCTGTGATTTGTAAATTCTCTCCACCTTAGAACTTTCTGTGGTGAGAAGACTCAGAACTTTCTGTGAAAGAGAGTTCTGCAGTGAAATACGGTATTTTTGTTAACAATATGTTTCTAAAGTGTTCTATCTCTGCCTCGTGCATTTATTTATTTTATTAATTTCTTACTTTCTAGTTACAGCACTTGGTCCGTATGCTGTTGTGCTTGATATTCTGCAAACATTGAAGATCATGGTGACTCACGTCCTCCCGTGCTTATGTTTTCAACAAGGCTGCATGTGAGTTGTAGAATGACAGCTGGTGAAGCATGGGGACATGGTCCGAGTTTCACAGACGGCACCAACCTCCTCACTGTGCAAAGGCATGGGTGACTAATCTCAATAATGAGGGGAACATGAATGCTGTCTAAACTTGTATCATTTAATTATTCTGATGCCTAAAGTAAGGATAAACCCATTCATCACTTTAGATTTGGCATGGAAAGATTGGAGTGGCAATGTGGGAAGGTTTGGGATGAAGCTTGTAGCACAGGACAGGGAATATCCTGGCTTAGGTCTGGCAGGAGCTCAACTCTGTCTCCACTCCCCATATAAACATTTCTCCACTATCTTAAGAAACAGATATCCACTGCCTTGTCTTCTATGTGTAACTGTAGCTGTTAAAAATGTATAATGGGTCTTTGCAGTCTACTGTTTTCTCTAGTTTCACAGTCATTCTCCATTTCTGCAGCCATCTGAGTCCTCCCAAACTATTATGTGTCCTAATTTAGGTGTGACTGTCCCAAGCAATCACATAACCATAGCCAACCAGCCTCCTTATTTGCAARCACTAGGGCCTTCAAGTGGTGAAATAGTTGCCAATATTAATCAGATGCAGTAACTTCCTATGTTACAGAAAGAGAGATGTCATGCCCCCACAAAAGGTTGTTTTTCAGCTTTTCAAGCCATGCTTGGCTGCTACAGTAGAACAAGCCAGTCTGACTGATGTTCTACTTACTGCCGAATAGCAAGTTTTTACTGCAGTATAGAGGTCTGCCAACTTAGTATACTACGCCTATCTRCTGTTCTTGTGCCACATGCTCTAGGTGGTCCTGTGTGTGAAGGGAGGTTGGACTAGATGATCTGTAAAGGTCCCTTCCAACCTTAAGGATTCTATGATTCTATAATTCTATGACTGCCATGACATTTCTGTTCAAATCCCTTGCTAAGGCAAACCCRCCACTCTGCATGTCGCACCTTGCCTGGAATCAGCAGTCTCCTCCAGAGATAAAAATAGTAACAGTTAAAAGAAATTGTAAATTCATAGACAAATTCATTGCTAGGTAATGAAGTGAAGACTGTAAGCAGCCTAAGGGAAATCTCATGAAAGAGATCTGAGGCAGATCTGAGGAAACCTAAAGGTTAGGCAGACAAGAAATGCAAAGTTCAGGTAACTCTTTCAACCCCCTCTGAAGCATCCGCAAGTATGAAAAAGCAGAGATAAGGCAGCTTAAACAGTTCTAACTTGGCATTAGTTGTGCACCATAAAGCAGACAATCCATGTGATATAGTATTACTGATGAAACTAATTTGCAAATTTTCAAAATTCTTCACAATAAAAGGTAATACTTCATATGTGTATGTCACATATGCTACCATACAGTGAATATAAACATGTAATAAGCATGTATTTATTATTTTCATATCRTACTGAAAGAAGTCCTCTCTTTAATGGGCCAGACGCTTTAAAAATGGGATAGGGTTATAAGAGCCAAGAAGGGATAGTGGTGATCTCTCTACCAGTTTTCATTCATGGGAAGCTGAAGTTTTCTGGCAGTCTCACTGCTGGCCAGTATTAAATACTAGTTATTAGACTGAGGATGAAGATGAGTAAAGCCTCCTTTGATTTTTCTGTCTATGCACCTTGCTGCAGCCTTCCTGAGCTTTAGCCACTCTGTTTGTGGTAAGGAAAATGAAGCTGGCAGGAAGCTTATTTCAACAGCTATTGGGGTAGAGAACTCATCTCCTGTTTGAGATACAGAGAGCGATGTTCACCTCACCTAATGTTAGATGTTCGCAGTACAGTTGCTGAGACATCAACTTTACAATATTCATCTAGGTTACATGTATAAGGGACAGAAGACCATGAACACTTCCGGGGCAAGAATGTTGAAGTAAATACCTAAAGTAAGGTGGATGAGTCACACTCTGAAGTGCCTCTTCTTCCCTGTTGGGCAAAAGCATAAAGAGAATCTCAGATAACTTCTTTGGATGTAGATGCACTGCACACGTATAGTCTTAGATGAGATGAAACCAACTCATTTTACTAGAGCTCCCCAACAGTGTTGAGATTGGAAATTTGGTGAAGATCTATTTTGATCCAAATCATAATTCATTCAGTTTCCAAATTTGCTGTTTCTTTTTCAGAGCTTTAGAAGACAAAATGTTCTCTCAGTCCTAATATCCAACACATTACAAAATTCAAGGAGTCTTCAACTGAGGAAGGTGCTGTCTGAAAAAAAAAAAAAAAAGAAAAAAGGAAAATCATTCCAAGTAAAATATGTATTGTAAAAATTTCTATTGTCATTATTATCTGTTACTTGCATTCTAATTACCTTTAGATACCTTAGCTCTATTTAGCTAGGGAATTCCCAAACATGTGACAGAGAACTAATTACTACCCTGAAGAACTTAAGAGCAAAGAATATTGCAAGTATATTGGGAATAAACTGATCAAATCAAMATGTATCAGACAATCAGGGATGCGAATAGGCAGGGATTACTGAATACCAGCTGCAAGACAGTGTTCGTCTAAAGCAATGGCTTTTTGTTATTGTTTTTATTTATCTTTTTGCTATAAATATGTGAATCATACATTGCTATCAGGTTTCAAGGGAAATTCTTAGGCTACATCCAGAGCTCACCATCCAACACTATGTATTCAGAGTAGGATGTTTGGGTATAATCTATAATTTCTGTAGATATAGTGCGAGAAATCTTTCCATTTAATGAGCCATTTTTATGTATTTGAAAATTTGGTGGGAATCATCTCACTTTTTCATGCTAAACTAAAAGCTAACTAAAACAAACAATGTCATTACAGTCTGTTTGTGACAGTCAGTTTGTTGGGATTCAGATGATTGGTTACTGAGGCAAAGCAAGACTAAGGCTCACCAGTTACTTTGCCCAGCAGAAACTGTAGAAGGAAATTTGACATCGGCAAACAGTACATCAATAACCTAGAATATTTTCAAAAGAATTCAGGAAAGGTAAACAATGAACAAGGATTCACAAACTAATAGTTTGARTTATGTTTGCTCAGATAAAAAAACTTTTCATAATCTCTGATATTTTCTGGGAATAATTTGTGAACAAAACTTCTCTGCATAGTGATATATTTTATTTTACTGCAASGCCATCTCTTCATCCTTCCACTTCACTCCCTACATAAATGTTTTGTTACTTTTAATGCTCCAAAAAGATCCATCTTCATATCTTTCTGGAGCTTTGTAAAGTAGTTTTATTTTACTAATTTTCAGTTCTTTACAATAGCATGTTTTGGAAGTATATACATCCTTTTCACAAGTCCATGATGATGACCCTTCATACTTCTGTTAAAGATATCATCTTTGTATAAGAAAYATGAAGAGTGGACAAAGGCTATTCTGGTCGATCATTATTTCACATTTTCTCCATCAGAAACAGCATCATTAAAGAGAAAAAGAAATAGGACAYTCAGTAACAATAGCCTCTTCTCTTTTTCTTTTTTTTGGCCTGTTTATAGCATGCGATTCTAGTAACTTTCTATATAAAAGATCACGTGGCTTTGTAAGTTTTGTAAACTTTCAGAGAATGATGAACACAAGTTGATGCTACAAAATAAATCTGTAAGCTTCTAATAAAATCAAAAATAATACAAAATCAAAAAAAATACAAAAGTATGAAGGTTGCAAAATTTGCCATGCAGCAAAAAGGAACTTTGATACAATGTTCTTATTAAACTTATATAATATTTAATTAGAAAGTGCTGCTTTATGTATTCCACAACAAGCTGAAGTGACATCACTTTATGAGCATGTGCAACAGTACCAGGAAAAGGTTCAGTAAGATTACCTAAAGAAACTACTAACTACTTTGTTTTTTATAATAATCTGTGACCTGTATTGTCCCATGAGAGTAAACTGAAAAATAAATTTGCATCTCCCACTCAGTCTTGCTTCAGTGGTAGCTGTAGGCTGGAACCAATATGGACACTGGAGTAAACTCAGTAAAGGCTGCAAGAAACTAACAAAAAATTTRATTAGAGGCACCTACAGGCTGCCATAACCTATGGGTTAGATTGGCAGATTTCCAGAACTTCCAAGCCATGCAAAATCCCACTCCTCATTTTAGTATCCTTATGTTCAAGCCACAGGCTTGAAAGATGTCACTAGAAAGAGTGGACACCTAGATAAATAAGAATACACAATAACAGAAAGAATTAAAATGACAAAAGTCCACAAGACATTTAAAAGAGGACAAAATGTTATGTTTCACTTCAGGCAAACGGAGGTGGAGGAATGCCTGACTCTGTACGTTGAAAATGCCTAGGCCTGAGATCAGCTTAACTTTATTTGCACTGAGAAACTTCCTTGAAGTCCTTCACCAAAGCACTTCAAATGTCTGGAGGATTTGAACAGGAGCCCCAGAGAGATTTCTCATATACCAGCACTTAGGTGGCACCTCATCAGGACTTTTCAAGGCTTGAACTTGGRAAATACACTCGAATCCTTCTGCAGACCTTTCCTCTCCAACACAACTAAATCAAGGCAGAAATTTTCTTAGAAGCTGATTATTCCCTTGTATCCCCTTATTGGATGTTGCTCTGGGTGCTGCCCACAAAAGGACAGTATAAAAGCAGTTTGAGATAATGTGGCCGCTTCTGCTCAGGTCTGCTGGGACTTCCACTCTTTTTTTATGCAGCATCCTCTGTTACTCTGGTGAGTATAAAGATGTGAATCCAGGAGAAAATGAGCACCAGTAAGAGGGATCTGTATTATCTGTTCTCCCTCACACTGACATCACTAAGCACTGAAAAGATACCAGCTAAGCCTAGTGATTTTCTTTTTATTTAAAGAAAAGAAAAATATCTGACCTTATACTACCTCTAAATGGAATGTGAAAATTTTCCATGAAATCCCTAACTTTTCTGTCACTTTATTTTTCAGATCTCCACATGCAGTAGAGAAGACTGTCARCATTCACCATATATTGCTTTAAAAATTAAAGAAATGTTGCAGAATATGTGTACATTGTAGACTGGACCATTGGGTGCAATGGACAAGAGAGCTGTCAAAGTCAAATATTCTGCAAAGTATAGAAGATAAAAAATTATCTTGAAAGAGAAGAAAGCAAGACTAACATAAAAAAAATGAGGCTTATTTTAGCATTGTACGCAGAAAGGTCTGTGAAAATTTCTGAGAAATACAGGCATGTGAAACTTCTAGTGGTGAGGAGAGCTAAACTTTTGCTTCTGGTCCTCTCTCTTCAGAAGTAAAACCTGCTGTCTAACAAAGGCAGAAAGTTTTGGTTGCATTTGTTTTCCAGGATCAGGAGAAATGACGACCAACAGCTGAAACGTGAATGCTTCAGCTCTTAGGAGTTATTTGTTAGGAATARTTTTTCTGTGAGTATAATTATGAGGATGTCCTCCAAGAACTAATAGATCAGAAATGTTATCAAAAATACATTTAAGCAGCTACACCTTCTACAAATTAAAATTTATCTTCTGGCTAACAGTGATGGAAAAAAATCTTTATTTTTCGAAATGTGGAATTTCAAATTACTTGGAATTACACATCAGGCCCTAGCTACTCACACAGGCTGGTGTGACACAGTGTGCCTGTTAAATATCTCCTTCCTTTTTCTGAAACAAAATTCCTAAAATAAAGATTACTGTAATATTGCTCAGGAGTGAATAGTAGCACACACCCTGTCAAGATTTTCTGCTGGAATCACACAGCACAGCTCCCTGGTTTTAACTATTGGAGCAGGGCCTCTACCAGATGACTATTAGGCCCTTTAAAAATTCTGCAGGTGTTCTACTGATTTCCATTGACTGTATTACTAAATCTATAAATCTTGTATCAGTAAGTATTCAGGGAAGTAATTTGAGCATTTAAACAGGAGATAATTTAATGAAGATTAATTTGTTGCAAAGAACAAAAGATAAAAGAAATACCTTTGTAACCACATTTGCTTACATCATCTCTGAGACCTAACTGGCATATTAAAGGTAGCTGTTGAATCAAGCAATGCTTGTTAATATGAAATTACTTCCTCAATGAAAAGGTGCCAATGTTAATATTTTCCATGCAGAGCAGGTGATAAAAGATAATTGTACGGAACAATTACAATAACATTTATTTGGGGATTGYAATATGTATTTTCTGGAGAAGGGGGAAAAAATGAAAAGGCTGTATAACCTGGCTACAGAAGCAGAACATAAATGATGAATAGGGAAAGAAGACAATTAAAAAAAATAGACAGAGAATTAAAACAATCCACTAAGAACTCATGAATTTTTCATTTGATATCTAAAAATCACTAAGATGCTCTCTTAAATAGATTTCTAAAATAAATCTCTTTTCTACATTAGACATACAACTTAGTGCAACTGAATTGGAGGGGTCTTTGTTACTGTATGGGGCAAGCAAAGAGGTATCAGAGGAACATCTGTCCTTACTTATACATTTATTTTTATGTTTGTTTGTTTGTTTGTTTTTTGTAAAGATTAAAATATATTTCTTTATCAGAAGAGGTGAAAGAAACCTCTATAGGACAGTGAAAAGTATCACATGGGAGGAAGGCAGGACTATGGCCCCCAAATAGCAGTACTCAGGAATTCATTTTCTGAGTAATTTTCTTATCCATTTCCAAAGGGATCRTATCCAGAGCCTTCCTGTAACCTTTTTTTTTTTTTGGATCAGAACTTCTGAATCATTTTAAAATGTTTCAGGTGAAAATCATTCATGCTTTTAAACGTTAAGTAAGTGCCTAAAACAAGCAGATATATTTTCCAAATCACCTAAATATTTAATAGTCACTGAAAGGCGACGGACTTAGGTCCAAGAATCCAGAAACTTTATGAGACTTTGTCACCTAACATTGATTCAAATCAAAGGACCACAATTTTCTAAATAGCCTGAAATCCCCTTAAAGCTCCCTTAAAGCTTTGCTAACTTCGCAGAATTTTCTCACATTTATAACGGTTGTTAATTTAATACATCTATAAGCTGCAGGGACAATAACTTTTATAATGTGGCATACTACTTACAGCTTCAGTTCGGAACAGCAACTGAAATGTTAGGTAGTCTGAAATCAGTGAGAGTTGGTTTCATCTGGGCAAAGATTTTCTGTTGCACATTTAACTATAGTAATGAATTTATAAGAAGGACAATACACTGAAATTTTGTAGTGCATTTCTCATGTAAAGAGGGGACTATTCTCAAAATCATTCAACTATATTTAAATAGATACAAACAATAATTACAATAACAAACCCAGATAACACATTTTTGATGTTATTACCTCATAATTATTTGTCTCTTTTGCTCAGTTCACCTTCATCGCTTTTATAGATTAGATAATCACATCCACTGTGCTCAAGGAGAATACAYAGGAAGTTCCAGAAGCTAAGTTATCTTAATATCCGAAAACACTATTTTAAGATTAGATGAATCACCCTCTGAAAGTGCCTATTTCACTCTTCTGACTAAATGGAACCTCACGTGACTCGCTTAGACCCAGACATCTGTCTTTTGGTTGCCTACACTAGTGCACTGTAAGCAAATATACTTTCCTCAGTTCGAGTCTCTCTCTCTTCTAACCATTTCTAATTGCATCAGATATTGCCAAACCTCTCAAAAATAGCATAGGTATTATTTTGACAACTTTGACCCCTCAAACATATTTCAATCATAGTAAATTTTTACTAGTTTAACTTTTATTCATTTTGAGACTATGCTAAAAAAGATCTACATTTTTTTAATTGGTCTTTAAAGAATTACATTTTTCCAGTCTACATTAARCATTGCTTCATAGAATATGAACAACAGTGGCATTTATTTTGGCATATATGTCTGTCACAAGTGCTGCTCTTCATCATGAGCAGAAAAGGTGAAAATAAGCAGAGACATTTAATTGTTTTCACCTTCCATAATCTCAGGTTCAGAAGACTGAGAAAATGTTCATCACTTTTATTACATTCCTGTCATTTCTGTTTCTCTGATATTCTGCAATATAAAAGAGCATTGGGATGTCTGCTCCAGCTGCAGATGTTGATAGGTCAAACTCCACCTTCTGTGTGCACAGCTGCACACAACAAAGTAGTCAAAGTCTGAAAMAATATATGGTCTGAACTTTGGTTCTGAGTCTGAATTCGAAGTCTAAATAGGTTCTCAGTGAACAGAAAAGTCCAAGCACTGAATCTGAATACATTCAGATCTGAAATCATCTCTGGTTATCTGTATTCACTGGTGAGTCTAGATAGGTGCAGTGAAAGAAAATGACTAAGCAACAACTAAGAATTTGTGCTATCTTCCCTTTTCCACATTTTTTTTCATAATTTTCATAAATCATTCTTTAAGACATTTAGACTAGCACTTTATGCATAAGAATATGTCTGGATTGCATATTGGTTTGAAGCACAGTCATGMTGAGCTTGCTCTGAAAAAGCTATCCAAATGTGAAAGCAGAGTAGAGGCAACATCACGGCACTGAGCAAACTGATATAATCAAAAAGATAAATTAACCTGTGCCAAA